>NW_021823359.1:0-30000 GCF_901001165.1 Salmo trutta | reverse complement strand
TTAAAAGAGAAAAACGAAAAAATAAAACTTCAAAAAGAATGGAGCTCATTTATTTTGAGTCGATTGATGCATCAGTAAGTGAATCAAAGTAAACGAATGTAAAAAATACCCATTCAAATCGATCAGTTTTCAACTAGAGAGATTGAGACGAGTCGTATCTGTCTCAAGCCTCCATAACTGTTTATGTTACACCTCCACATCTGCAATGAAAGGTGGTTGAGCTAGAGCGGTGTTTGTCAAACCATGAGACATACCTATAATCGGTCTTCTCACAAAAACATCGGTAGCTTCTGAACCGTTTGACCTACAAAATCCTATGACCCCTCCCTGGAAAGAGGAGACCCTCGCGAACACGGTGGTGTTCTCAATCTTTCTCTACGTCCCCCACAAGTGTCTAGGGACTCGTCTGAATTCGGAACCCTCTATGTGCCAACTTCTGTTTGTAGAATCAAAAATCTTTGGGCTTTTTGCAGGTTTTCTAAATGAAGTGCAACATTGAGCCAACTAGTGAATATCACAATAGATTAGCAGTCCATCGCCTAAACCATTCAGCCACCTCATCCTGCGACCAGTGGCCCGAGATCTGCCTGTCTGTGCTTGTTAAAATATCTGCAAAAGGGCTCATCCGGGATTTGAACCCGGGACCTCTCGCACCCTAAGCAAGAATCATACCCCTAGACCAACTAGCCTTTCACAAGAATAAAATTGTTTTGCTTTCTGCGGCAATGACAATGAGGATATCGATTGTTGTTGTCCATGGTGCTTGGAAAGATTGAACCTCATGTGAGTGTTTGTGCTATACTTGTGAGCATAGCAGTCTACCAAACTGTTGACCAGGCTTCAGTTCAAATCTTTTGTAGTTCATCTGCTGTGTCTTTCACATTCTGTCTTCTTCAGCCGTGACAGCAAACTGATGATGAGTTTTGACAAATGAATATTAAGCAAAATTAGATCAATTCATATTTTAAAAGAGAAAAACGAAAAAATAAAACTTCAAAAAGAATGGAGCTCATTTATTTTGAGTCGATTGATGCATCAGTAAGTGAATCAAAGTAAACGAATGTAAAAAATACCCATTCAAATCGATCAGTTTTCAACTAGAGAGATTGAGACGAGTCGTATCTGTCTCAAGCCTCCATAACTGTTTATGTTACACCTCCACATCTGCAATGAAAGGTGGTTGAGCTAGAGCGGTGTTTGTCAAACCATGAGACATACCTATAATCGGTCTTCTCACAAAAACATCGGTAGCTTCTGAACCGTTTGAGCTACAAAATCCTATGACCCCTCCCTGGAAAGAGGAGACCCTCGCGAACACGGTGGTGTTCTCAATTTTTCTCTACGTCCCCCACAAGTGTCTAGGGACTCGTCTGAATTCGGAACCCTCTATGTGCCAACTTCTGTTTGTAGAATCAAAAATCTTTGGGCTTTTTGCAGGTTTTCTAAATGAAGTGCAACATTGAGCCAACTAGTGAATATCACAATAGATTAGCAGTCCATCGCCTAAACCATTCAGCCACCTCGTCCTGCGACCAGTGGCCCGAGATCTGCCTGTCTGACCTTGTTAAAATATCTGCAAAAGGGCTCATCCGGGATTTGAACCCGGGACCTCTCGCACCCTAAGCAAGAATCATACCCCTAGACCAACGAGCCTTACACAAGAATAAAATTATTTTGCTTTCTGCGGCAATGACAATGAGGATATCGATTGTTGTTGTCCATGGTGCTTGGAAAGATTGAACCTCATGTGAGTGTTTGTGCTATACTTGTGAGCATAGCAGTCTTCCAAACTGTTGACCAGGCTTCAGTTCAAATCTTTTGTAGTTCATCTGCTGTGTCTTTCACATTCTGTGTTCTTCAGCCGTGACAGCAAACTGATGATGAGTTTTGACAAATGAATATTAAGCAAAATTAGATCAATTCATATTTTAAAAGAGAAAAACGAAAAAATAAAACTTCAAAAAGAATGGAGCTCATTTATTTTGAGTCGATTGATGCATCAGTAAGTGAATCAAAGTAAACGAATGTAAAAAATACCCATTCAAATCGATCAGTTTTCAACTAGAGAGATTGAGACGAGTCGTATCTGTCTCAAGCCTCCATAACTGTTTATGTTACACCTCCACATCTGCAATGAAAGGTGGTTGAGCTAGAGCGGTGTTTGTCAAACCATGAGACATACCTATAATCGGTCTTCTCACAAAAACATCGGTAGCTTCTGAACCGTTTGACCTACAAAATCCTATGACCCCTCCCTGGAAAGAGGAGACCCTCGCGGACACGGTGGTGTTCTCAATCTTTCTCTACGTCCCCCACAAGTGTCTAGGGACTCGTCTGAATTCGGAACCCTCTATGTGCCAACTTCTGTTTGTAGAATCAAAAATCTTTGGGCTTTTTGCAGGTTTTCTAAATGAAGTGCAACATTGAGCCAACTAGTGAATATCACAATAGATTAGCAGTCCATCGCCTAAACCATTCAGCCACCTCGTCCTGCGACCAGTGGCCCGAGATCTGCCTGTCTGTGCTTGTTAAAATATCTGCAAAAGGGCTCATCCGGGATTTGAACCCGGGACCTCTCGCACCCTAAGCAAGAATCATACCCCTAGACCAACGAGCCTTTCACAAGAATAAAATTGTTTTGCTTTCTGCGGCAATGACAATGAGGATATCGATTGTTGTTGTCCATGGTGCTTGGAAAGATTGAACCTCATGTGAGTGTTTGTGCTATACTTGTGAGCATAGCAGTCTACCAAACTGTTGACCAGGCTTCAGTTCAAATCTTTTGTAGTTCATCTGCTGTGTCTTTCACATTCTGTCTTCTTCAGCCGTGACAGCAAACTGATGATGAGTTTTGACAAATGAATATTAAGCAAAATTAGATCAATTCATATTTTAAAAGAGAAAAACGAAAAAATAAAACTTCAAAAAGAATGGAGCTCATTTATTTTGAGTCGATTGATGCATCAGTAAGTGAATCAAAGTAAACGAATGTAAAAAATACCCATTCAAATCGATCAGTTTTCAACTAGAGAGATTGAGACGAGTCGTATCTGTCTCAAGCCTCCATAACTGTTTATGTTACACCTCCACATCTGCAATGAAAGGTGGTGGAGCTAGAGCGGTGTTTGTCAAACCATGAGACATACCTATAATCGGTCTTCTCACAAAAACATCGGTAGCTTCTGAACCGTTTGACCTACAAAATCCTATGACCCCTCCCTGGAAAGAGGAGACCCTCGCGAACACGGTGGTGTTCTCAATCTTTCTCTACGTCCCCCACAAGTGTCTAGGGACTCGTCTGAATTCGGAACCCTCTATGTGCCAACTTCTGTTTGTAGAATCAAAAATCTTTGGGCTTTTTGCAGGTTTTCTAAATGAAGTGCGACATTGAGCCAACTAGTGAATATCACAATAGATTAGCAGTCCATCGCCTAAACCATTCAGCCACCTCGTCCTGCGACCAGTGGCCCGAGATCTGCCTGTCTGACCTTGTTAAAATATCTGCAAAAGGGCTCATCCGGGATTTGAACCCGGGACCTCTCGCACCCTCAGCGAGAATCATACCCCTAGACCAACGAGCCTTACACAAGAATAAAATTATTTTGCTTTCTGCGGCAATGACAATGAGGATATCGATTGTTGTTGTCCATGGTGCTTGGAAAGATTGAACCTCATGTGAGTGTTTGTGCTATACTTGTGAGCATAGCAGTCTTCCAAACTGTTGACCAGGCTTCAGTTCAAATCTTTTGTAGTTCATCTGCTGTGTCTTTCACATTCTGTCTTCTTCAGCCGTGACAGCAAACTGATGATGAGTTTTGACAAATGAATATTAACCTGTTTGGTATAGGGGGCAGTATTGAGAATTTTGGAAAAAATATGTTCCCATTTTTAACGGCCTCCTACACCAACTCAGAAGCTAGAATATGCATATTATTGTTCAGGTTTGGATAGAAAACACTCTGAATTTTCTAAAACTGTTTGAATGGTGTCTGTGAGTATAACAGAACTCCTATGGCAGGCAAAAACCTGACAAGGCTTCAAGCAGGAAGTACCCTGTCTGACAAGGAGTCGTGCGTCTTACCTCTTTTTATTGAAAAGTAAGGATCTTAGCTGTAACGTGACAATTCCCAGGGCTCCAATAGGCTCTCAGAGCCCGCGAAATAACTGAAGGTTTACGAGGGAACCTCAGGTTGAAATATATTATCGCCTTTTGTAAGTGGATGCTCGGAGGACCTTTCAATGATGCGCGTGCATGAGTCGCTTCTGAGGAGAAATTTTATTCGGCTGTTTAGGCTCAATGCATACTCCCGGTCGGAATATTAACACTTCTCTATGACATAAATGGCATAAAAATTGGTTTTAAACAGCGGTTGACATGCTTCGAAGTACGGTAATGGAATATTTAGACATTTTTGACACGCCAATGCGCCATGCGCGACACCGCGAAAAAGCATTCTAGAACTCACGAACAAAACGTCGCTGTTGGAACATAACGATGGATTATTTGGGACCAAACCAACATTTGTTATTGAAGTAGAAGTCCTGGCAGTGTATTCTGATGAAGAACAAGCAAGGTAAGAACATCTTTCTTATAGGAAATGTGATTTTGGTGGATGCTGACCTGGGTGGGTATCTAAATAGCTAGCCCTGTAATGCCGGGCTATGTACTTAGATTATTGCAAAATGTGCTTCATCCGAAAAGCTATTTTAAAATCGGACATATCGAGTGCATAGAGGGGTAATGTATCTATAATTCTTAAAATAATTGTTATGCTTTTTGTGAACGTTTATCGTGAGTAATTTAGCAAACTGTTAGTAAATTCACCGGAAGTTTGCGGTGGTTATGCTTTTTCTGAACGTCACATGCTAATGTAAAAAGCTGGTTTTTGATATAAATATGAACTTGATTGAACAGACATGCATGTATTGTATAACACAATGTCCTAGGTGTGTCATCTGATGAAGATTATAAAAGGTTAGTGCTGCATTTAGCTGTGGTTTGGGTTTATGTGACATGATATGCTAGCTTGAAAAATGGCTGTGTGATTATTTCTGGCTGGGTACTCTGCTGACATAATCTAATGTTTTGCTTTTGTTGTAAAGCCTTTTTGAAATCGGACAGTGGGGTTAGATTAACGAGATTCTTGTCTTTAAATAGCTGTGAAATAGTCATATGTTTGAGAAATTGAAGTTATAGCATTTCTAACGATTCAAAAATCGCGCCACTGGATTTCAGTGGCTGTTACGTAGGTGGGACGAGTTCGTCCCACATGTACTAGAGAGGTTAAGCAAAATTAGATCAATTCATATTTTAAAAGAGAAAAACGAAAAAATAAAACTTCAAAAAGAATGGAGCTCATTTATTTTGAGTCGATTGATGCATCAGTAAGTGAATCAAAGTAAACGAATGTAAAAAATACCCATTCAAATCGATCAGTTTTCAACTAGAGAGACTGGGTACGCCCGATCTCGTCTGATCTCGGAAACTAAGCAGCGTCGGGCCTTGTTAGTACTTGGATGGGAGACCGCCTGGGAATACCAGGTGCTGTAAGCTTTTTGTCCACGAGGGTGTGCTCTTACACTATTGCATCAGCAACACTGACTTGTAGTAAGCATTTAATGATGAATTGACTAAATGCAGCTTTTTTGCCTTTTTAATAGGATCAAAGTTCCTTGTGTTGTCAGTTAGCATCTTGCTTGTATTTATAAGACAAATAAGAATATTGTTGCTGAATGCAGCTTGTGATTGCTTTGTGCTCGCTTGCCCTGTTCAAATGATGAAAGGAAATAAAGTTTGTATTTTATCCAACTACCTGAGCTAAAAAGAGATGGCTACAGTGTTTGTAATTTCTTCTACTTTTTCCGTGACACAAAGTTCAAGCTGCTTATCTAATTGGTGAAAATGCAATGTCTGTTTATCAGACTCACTTTGACTATATATGTTGTACCAAGAGATTGTTTATCGTTTACGGCCATGCCAGCCTGGGTTCGTCTGATCTCGGAAGCAAAGTAGGGTCAGGCCTGGTTAGTACTTGGATGGGAGACCGCCTGGGAATACCAGGTGCTGTATGCTTTTTGTCCACGATGGTGTGCTCTTACACTATTTCATCAGCAACACTGCCTTGTAGTAAGCATTTAATGATGAATTGACTAAATGCAGCTTCCTGCTGCAAACTGCAATGTCTGTTTATCAGACTCACTTTGACTATATATGTTGTACCAAGAGATTGTTTATCGTTTACGGCCATACCAGCCTGGGGGCGCTATTCCTGATTGGAGAAGTGACGACAGGTGCGAGTGTTTGAGCTGTGAGCGAGTGTTTGCTTGAGAGTGTTTGCTCGAGAGCTATTTTTGTTTATTTTTTTGGATTTTGACATATAATTTATTGTTTTTTCATTTGAATAGTTTTAAGTTTGGTTAGTTTTCCCCCCCTGCAGTTTTGCTGCTTGGGGGAGGTTTTTTTCGGTTTCATTTTTGATTTACAATGACGGACAACATGGCAACGACAAACGGAATGGACAAGGACAACGAAAATGCGCAACGGAAGGAAAACGAAAATAAAGGAGGAATGAAATATGGAAAAGAATACACGGTGGCAATTGAGTTGGTGGGAGAAGAAAATGTGACGACGATGGAATTACTACGAGCAATTAAGGAGGTGTGTGGAGAGGTGGTGGGATGCCGAATGAAAGGAGATAAGAAATATGAAATTACGATGAGAAACGGAAAAGGTAAAGAACGTCTAATGGACGGTTTACGGATAAAGGACACGAGGATTCTGGCGAGAGATGTGAATATCAATGAATTGGTGGTGTCTTTCATGAATCTCCCGGTATATATAGAAGACAAAGTTATACTGGACAAGCTGAGTAGCTGGGGAGTAACGGCCGTCTCGGAGATAAGGAAGAGAGTTTGGCCTGGAACGGAGGTGGTTGACGGGACACGTTTTTGTAAAGTCAAATTCACAGAACAAGTCAAATCGTTGCCATATTCTACAAGAATTGAGACGCTAGAAGGAGCTGAATACTTCAGGGTTATTCATGACAAACAGGTCAGAGTTTGTCGGTTGTGTATTCAACCCGGGCACATAGTCAAAGACTGCCCTGAATTCAAGTGCTTTAAGTGCAGCAATCAAGGCCATTACGCTAGAGAATGTATCGGAGAGAAGGAAAGGAATTTTTGTGGCGGATGCAGAAAGAGATTGGCGGAGTGCAACTGTGGAGAAGTTATGACTGAAGAGGGGAGTCAAGTACTATTCGAGGAAGAAGTTGTACTGTCGGAAGAAGGAGAAGAAGATGGAGGAGAGGACGTGGTGGAGGGTGGAGAGACGGAGGAAGGAAGAAGGGAGAAGAAGGAAGACCAGAAGATGAACGAAATTGGGAGCAGCATGGATTCGGAAATAAGAAGATGTAGTTTTCAGGAGGAGGGGGGGAGTGGACTGGGGGGAAGCACGGGGGACTCACAGGTTTTGGGGGAAAGCACAGCACAAACAAGTACCTCGGGGGTTGAAGAAATGGAGAGGGGTTTAAGTTTAATGACAATAACAGAGACGGGTATGAACACGGGGAGCACAACGACGACTACACATGAGACGGAGATGAACACGGGGAGCACAACGAATATTCCAGAAACGGCGATGAGCACGGGGAGCACGGCGACTGTATTGGAGGCGGCGATGAGCGCGGGGAGCAGGACGGACGAGGGTGTAAAGAAGTTGAGTTGGCTGGATGAGATGGACTTGGAGGAGATATCGGACACGGATGATGGGGAAAAGGTTGAAAGAATGACAGGATGATACAGGAAGAGGAAAGCAGCGGGAGGGGGGGAGAGAAAGGGTGGAAGAGGAAAGAAACTGGATAAAAAGTAGAGCATAATGAAATTATATTTTATAATTTTATTATTTATTAGTATGGTCAAAATAATGTCGATAAATGCAAATGGTGTGAGAACAATAGGAAAATTTAATAGAATAGTACAAATGAAGAATTCTGATATTTTATGTATTCAAGAGACGCACTGGGATAATATGTGTGCTTTAGAAGTAAAAAAAATATGGAGGGATTTTATTTATGTAAACAATGGCAGGGGGAATTCATGTGGGGTTGCAATTTTATTAAGGAAGGATGTAGTAGAAAATGTGAAGAAGATATATAATGATAATAATGGGAGGATTTTAATTTTAGATTTTGAGTATATGAGTAGGGTTTTTAGAATTATAAATATTTATGCGCCGAATAATGAAATAGAGAGAAGGAATTTATTTTTAGAATTAGGGAAATGGTGCAAGGGTAACTGTATTTTAGTTGGGGATTTTAATGTAAAAATGGATAGACTAGATATGACAAGGGGAGCTATTTTTAGAAGTGACGTATCTAGGGGGGTTTTAAGGAAGATGATGTTTGAAAACAGTTTGATTGATATATGGAGGGACGAGAATCCGAACAAGAGAGAATTTTCTAGAAGGCAGGTGGTTTTAGGGGAATTGAAACAGACACGGATAGATCTGGTTTTAGTAAATGAAGGGTTAAGGAATTTTATGAAAGATATTAAATATATTTTTACAACTTTTAGTGATCATGCTGGGTTAACATTTTCGGTGGGGTTAGATAAGGAAAGGAAAGGGGGGGAATATGGTGTATGAATGCAGGGTATTTAGGTGATGAGGAATACGGGAAACAACTTAAATCTTTGATAGAACATGAAATGGAGGATAAGCAAAAAGGGAATGATAAGTGTCAGTGGTGGGAAAATGTTAAGGAAAAAATAAAAGTTTTTAGTATTAGATATGCAAGGAATAAGAGGAGTAGGATGACAAGAGAATAAATTATTTAAGAACAAAACTGAATGAAGAAATGAGGAAATGTGATATTGATCCTAACTATAATATTGAAAGATTTTTAGATTTAAAAGCACAATTGAGCAAATGTGAAATAGATAAGTGTAAGGGTGCAATTATTAGAAGTAGGGCAAAATATGTTTTAGAAGGGGAGAAATGTACGTCATTTTTTCTTGGTTTAGAGAAAACTAAACAGATGAAATCATATATTAATGAGATTGAGAATGTAAAGGGTGAAGTGGTAAATGATTATGTTGAGATATTAGAAACTGTACAGAATTTTTACAATGATTTATTTAACCTGTTAGGGTATAGGGGGCAGTATTGAGACTTTTTTGAAAAAAGATGTGCCCATTTTTAAATGCCTCCTACACCTACCCAGTAACTACAATATGCATATACTTATTATATATGGATAGAAAACACCCTAAAGTTTCAAAAACTGTTTGAATGGTGTCTGTGAGTATAACAGAACTCATTTGGCAGGCAAAACCCTGAGACAGATTCTGACAGGAAGTGGATACCTGATGTGTTGAATTGACTTTGAGCCTATGCCATTGAAAAACAAAGGGGGTGAATTATATTCTGGCACTTCCTATTGCTTCCAGAAGATGTCCCCAGCCTTTACAAAGTGTTTTGAGTGTTCTACAGTGAGATCTGACCGAATAAGAGCCATGGAACGTGATGGTCCATCATTCACCCTGGCGCGCGATTTGATGGTGGGTACTCTCATTCCGAAACGTTTTAAAAGAAAACCCAATGGTCCGCCTTGAATTTTATTCATGTTCTGGTTAAAAAAGGCCCTAATGATTTATGCGATACAACGTTTGACATGTTTGAACGAACGGAAATATATTTTTTCCGTTCTTGAAGTGAAGTGAAGTCCGGCTGGCTTAGATCATGCGCTACAACACGGAGGTTTTTCGACATAAATGATGAGCTTTTTTGAACAAAAATACATTCGTTATGGACCTGGGACTCTTTGGAAGTGACATCTGATGAAGAGAATCAAAGGTAATGGATTATTTATATAGTATTTTCGATTTTAGATTCCTCCAACATGGCGGTTAGTCTGTATCGCGATGCGTATTTTTCTGGCGCAGTGCTCAGATTATTGCAAAGTGTGATTTCCCAGTAAGGTTAATTTAAAATCTGACAAGTCCATTGCGTTCAAGAGATGTAAATCTATAATTCTTTGAATGACAATATAATATTTTAGCAATGTTTTCTAATATTAATTAATTATTTTGTCGTCATGACTTGACTGCCGGTATTGGAGGGAAACGATTTCCTGAACATCAACGCCATAGTAAAACACTGTTTTTAGATATAAATATGAACTTGATAGAACTAAAAATGCATGCATTGTCTAACAAAATGTCCTAGGAGTGTCATCTGATGGAGATTGTAAAAGGTTAGTGCATAATTTTAGCTGATTGTATGGTTTTGGTGACGCATGTCTTTGAATCGACAATGCATTGCACACAGCTATTGTCAATGTACTCTCCTAACATAACCTAACTTTATGCTTTCCCCGTAAAACCTTTTTGAAATCGGTAAACGTGGTTAGATTAAGAAGATGTTTATCTTTCAAAGGCTGTAAGTTAGTTGTATGTTTGAGAAATTTGAATTTGTACATTTATTTGGTTTCAAATTTGCCGCTCTTGAAATGCACCTGCTGTTGATAGGGTGCGCCACAGGTGGCACGCTAACGTCCCAGGTAGCCTCAAGAAGTTAAGAAAGGGGAGGTGGATGAGGGGTGTGTAAAAGAGATTTTAAATAGTGTGGATGTGCAAATTGGTGTTGAGGATAAGCAAATGTGTGATAGGAAGATAACAGTGGATGAAGTGAAAGATGCAATTAAGGGTTTACAAATAAATAAAAGTCCTGGAGTAGATGGACTAATTGCAGAGTTTTATAAAATGTATGAAAGTCTTTTAGCACCGATTTTATTGGAAGTATATCAATATATGGAAGATAATAATAATGTTTCAGACTCCATGGTGACAGGGCTGATATCGATTTTATATAAAAATAAGGGGAGCAAATTGAAACTAGAAAATTATAGGCCAATTAGTTTAATAAACTCAGATTATAAGATTTTAGCTAAGATACTGGCAAATAGGATGAAGATGGTTTTAAATGATATTATAGCACCTACACAAAATTATAGTGTGCCTGGAAGGGATATAGCGGATACCATTAATACACTTAGAGATGTGATAAATAAAATGAATAGTGATAAGATAGGGGGAATTGTTTTAAGTATAGATTTTAATAAAGCTTTTGACAGGGTGGAACATGATTTTATGTTTAGGGTACTAGAAAAATATGGGTTTGGAAATAGAATAATAGGATGGATAAAATTATTATATAGAAAGGCTAAAAGTAGGGTCAAATGTAATGGGGTTTTAACAGATTATTTTATTCTTGAGAGATCAGTGAGACCGGGGTGCCCTTTATCAGCTTTATTGTTTGTTTTATCGGTAGAACCCTTAGCGGCATACCTTAAAAAAGATCATTTTATAAATTGTGTAGAGACTCCGCAAGGAGGTTTTAGTTTAATTCATCAATATGCAGACGATACCACAATAACAGTTAGAGACGAGGGAAGTGTTAAAAGGGTGATGGAATGTTTTAAAGTATATGAGAAAGCCTCAGGAGCAAAAGTGAATATGGAGAAGTCAGTAATAATGTATGTTGGGAAGATTAATGAGGGGACTTTTACTTTTAAGGTGGTAAATTATTATTTTAAGGTGTTAGGTGTGTTTTTAGGGGTGAAGGAACAAGAAGCTAGGGATCTAACATGGAGTGGGGTTATAAACAAAGTTAGGAAGGTAGTAAATATGTGGAGGGGGAGGGCATTGAAATTAAAAGGGAAAGTAATTGTTGTAAATTCTTTACTGATGTCAATTTTTATTCATGTCATGAATGTTTTAGATGTACCAGAATGGGTTTTATCTGAAATGAATAAGATTTTAGTTGATTTTTTATGGGATGGAAAAGGAGTGAACATTTCTTTTAAAACTTTGATTGCAGGTTATAACACTTCATTTAGAAAACCTGCAAAAAGCCCATTTGCATTTATCGACATTATTTTGACCATACTAATAAATAATAAAATTATAAAATATAATTTCATTATGCTCTACTTTTTATCCAGTTTCTTTCCTCTTCCACCCTTTCTCTCCCCCCCTCCCGCTGCTTTCCTCTTCCTGTATCATCCTGTCATTCTTTCAACCTTTTCCCCATCATCCGTGTCCGATATCTCCTCCAAGTCCATCTCATCCAGCCAACTCAACTTCTTTACACCCTCGTCCGTCCTGCTCCCCGCGCTCATCGCCGCCTCCAATACAGTCGCCGTGCTCCCCGTGCTCATCGCCGTTTCTGGAATATTCGTTGTGCTCCCCGTGTTCATCTCCGTCTCATGTGTAGTCGTCGTTGTGCTCCCCGTGTTCATACCCGTCTCTGTTATTGTCATTAAACTTAAACCCCTCTCCATTTCTTCAACCCCCGAGGTACTTGTTTGTGCTGTGCTTTCCCCCAAAACCTGTGAGTCCCCCGTGCTTCCCCCCAGTCCACTCCCCCCCTCCTCCTGAAAACTACATCTTCTTATTTCCGAATCCATGCTGCTCCCAATTTCGTTCATCTTCTGGTCTTCCTTCTTCTCCCTTCTTCCTTCCTCCGTCTCTCCACCCTCCACCACGTCCTCTCCTCCATCTTCTTCTCCTTCTTCCGACAGTACAACTGCTTCCTCGAATAGTACTTGACTCCCCTCTTCAGTCATAACTTCTCCACAGTTGCACTCCGCCAATCTCTTTCTGCATCCGCCACAAAAATTCCTTTCCTTCTCTCCGATACATTCTCTAGCGTAATGGCCTTGATTGCTGCACTTAAAGCACTTGAATTCAGGGCAGTCTTTGACTATGTGCCCGGGTTGAATACACAACCGACAAACTCTGACCTGTTTGTCATGAATAACCCTGAAGTATTCAGCTCCTTCTAGCGTCTCAATTCTTGTAGAATATGGCAACGATTTGACTTGTTCTGTGAATTTGACTTTACAAAAACGTGTCCCGTCAACCACCTCCGTTCCAGGCCAAACTCTCTTCCTTATCTCCGAGACGGCCGTTACTCCCCAGCTACTCAGCTTGTCCAGTATAACTTTGTCTTCTATATATACCGGGAGATTCATGAAAGACACCACCAATTCATTGATATTCACATCTCTCGCCAGAATCCTCGTGTCCTTTATCCGTAAACCATCCATTAGATGTTCTTTACCTTTTCCATTTCTCATCGTAATTTCATATTTCTTATCTCCTTTCATTCGGCATCCCACCACCTCTCCACACACCTCCTTAATTGCTCGTAGTAATTCCATCGTCGTCACATTTTCTTCTCCCACCAACTCAATTGCCACCGTGTATTCTTTTCCATATTTCATTCCTCCTTTATTTTCGTTTTCCTTCCGTTGCGCATTTTCGTTGTCCTTGTCCATTCCGTTTGTCGTTGCCATGTTGTCCGTCATTGTAAATCAAAAATGAAACCGAAAAAAACCTCCCCCAAGCAGCAAAACTGCAGGGGGGAAAACTAACCAAACTTAAAACTATTCAAATGAAAAAAACAATAAATTATATGTCAAAATCCAAAAAAATAAACAAAAATAGCTCTCGAGCAAACACTCTCAAGCAAACACTCGCTCACAGCTCAAACACTCGCACCTGTCGTCACTTCTCCAATCAGGAATAGCGCCCCCAGGCTGGTATGGCCGTAAACGATAAACAATCTCTTGGTACAACATATATAGTCAAAGTGAGTCTGATAAACAGACATTGCAGTTTGCAGCAGGAAGCTGCATTTAGTCAATTCATCATTAAATGCTTACTACAAGGCAGTGTTGCTGATGAAATAGTGTAAGAGCACACCATCGTGGACAAAAAGCATACAGCACCTGGTATTCCCAGGCGGTCTCCCATCCAAGTACTAACCAGGCCTGACCCTACTTTGCTTCCGAGATCAGACGAACCCAGGCTGGCATGGCCGTAAACGATAAACAATCTCTTGGTACAACATATATAGTCAAAGTGAGTCTGATAAACAGACATTGCATTTTCACCAATTAGATAAGCAGCTTGAACTTTGTGTCACGGAAAAAGTAGAAGAAATTACAAACACTGTAGCCATCTCTTTTTAGCTCAGGTAGTTGGATAAAATACAAACTTTATTTCCTTTCATCATTTGAACAGGGCAAGCGAGCACAAAGCAATCACAAGCTGCATTCAGCAACAATATTCTTATTTGTCTTATAAATACAAGCAAGATGCTAACTGACAACACAAGGAACTTTGATCCTATTAAAAAGGCAAAAAAGCTGCATTTAGTCAATTCATCATTAAATGCTTACTACAAGTCAGTGTTGCTGATGCAATAGTGTAAGAGCACACCCTCGTGGACAAAAAGCTTACAGCACCTGGTATTCCCAGGCGGTCTCCCATCCAAGTACTAACAAGGCCCGACGCTGCTTAGTTTCCGAGATCAGACGAGATCGGGCGTACCCAGTCTCTCTAGTTGAAAACTGATCGATTTGAATGGGTATTTTTTACATTCGTTTACTTTGATTCACTTACTGATGCATCAATCGACTCAAAATAAATGAGCTCCATTCTTTTTGAAGTTTTATTTTTTCGTTTTTCTCTTTTAAAATATGAATTGATCTAATTTTGCTTAATATTCATTTGTCAAAACTCATCATCAGTTTGCTGTCACGGCTGAAGAAGACAGAATGTGAAAGACACAGCAGATGAACTACAAAAGATTTGAACTGAAGCCTGGTCAACAGTTTGGAAGACTGCTATGCTCACAAGTATAGCACAAACACTCACATGAGGTTCAATCTTTCCAAGCACCATGGACAACAACAATCGATATCCTCATTGTCATTGCCGCAGAAAGCAAAATAATTTTATTCTTGTGTAAGGCTCGTTGGTCTAGGGGTATGATTCTCGCTTAGGGTGCGAGAGGTCCCGGGTTCAAATCCTGGATGAGCCCTTTTGCAGATATTTTAACAAGGTCAGACAGGCAGATCTCGGGCCACTGGTCGCAGGACGAGGTGGCTGAATGGTTTAGGCGATGGACTGCAAATCTATTGTGATATTCACTAGTTGGCTCAATGTCGCACTTCATTTAGAAAACCTGCAAAAAGCCCAAAGATTTTTGATTCTACAAACAGAAGTTGGCACATAGAGGGTTCCGAATTCAGACGAGTCCCTAGACACTTGTGGGGGACGTAGAGAAAGATTGAGAACACCACCGTGTTCGCGAGGGTCTCCTCTTTCCAGGGAGGGGTCATAGGATTTTGTAGGTCAAACGGTTCAGAAGCTACCGATGTTTTTGTGAGAAGACCGATTATAGGTATGTCTCATGGTTTGACAAACACCGCTCTAGCTCCACCACCTTTCATTGCAGATGTGGAGGTGTAACATAAACAGTTATGGAGGCTTGAGACAGATACGACTCGTCTCAATCTCTCTAGTTGAAAACTGATCGATTTGAATGGGTATTTTTTACATTCGTTTACTTTGATTCACTTACTGATGCATCAATCGACTCAAAATAAATGAGCTCCATTCTTTTTGAAGTTTTATTTTTTCGTTTTTCTCTTTTAAAATATGAATTGATCTAATTTTGCTTAATATTCATTTGTCAAAACTCATCATCAGTTTGCTGTCACGGCTGAAGAACACAGAATGTGAAAGACACAGCAGATGAACTACAAAAGATTTGAACTGAAGCCTGGTCAACAGTTTGGAAGACTGCTATGCTCACAAGTATAGCACAAACACTCACATGAGGTTCAATCTTTCCAAGCACCATGGACAACAACAATCGATATCCTCATTGTCATTGCCGCAGAAAGCAAAATAATTTTATTCTTGTGTAAGGCTCGTTGGTCTAGGGGTATGATTCTCGCTTAGGGTGTGAGAGGTCCCGGGTTCAAATCCCGGATGAGCCCTTTTGCAGATATTTTAACAAGGTCAGACAGGCAGATCTCGGGCCACTGGTCGCAGGACGAGGTGGCTGAATGGTTTAGGCGATGGACTGCTAATCTATTGTGATATTCACTAGTTGGCTCAATGTCGCACTTCATTTAGAAAACCTGCAAAAAGCCCAAAGATTTTTGATTCTACAAACAGAAGTTGGCACATAGAGGGTTCCGAATTCAGACCAGTCCCTAGACACTTGTGGGGGACGTAGAGAAAAATTGAGAACACCACCGTGTTCGCGAGGGTCTCCTCTTTCCAGGGAGGGGTCATAGGATTTTGTAGGTCAAACGGTTCAGAAGCTACCGATGTTTTTGTGAGAAGACCGATTATAGGTATGTCTCATGGTTTGACAAACACCGCTCTAGCTCAACCACCTTTCATTGCAGATGTGGAGGTGTAACATAAACAGTTATGGAGGCTTGAGACAGATACGACTCGTCTCAATCTCTCTAGTTGAAAACTGATCGATTTGAATGGGTATTTTTTACATTCGTTTACTTTGATTCACTTACTGATGCATCAATCGACTCAAAATAAATGAGCTCCATTCTTTTTGAAGTTTTATTTTTTCGTTTTTCTCTTTTAAAATATTAATTGATCTAATTTTGCTTAATATTCATTTGTCAAAACTCATCATCAGTTTGCTGTCGCGGCTAAAGAAGACAGAATGTGAAAGACACAGCAGATGAACTACAAAAGATTTGAACTGAAGCCTGGTCAACAGTTTGGAAGACTGCTATGCTCACAAGTATAGCACAAACACTCACATGAGGTTCAATCTTTCCAAGCACCATGGACAACAACAATCGATATCCTCATTGTCATTGCCGCAGAAAGCAAAATAATTTTATTCTTGTGTAAGGCTCGTTGGTCTAGGGGTATGATTCTCGCTTAGGGTGCGAGAGGTCCCGGGTTCAAATCCCGGATGAGCCCTTTTGCAGATATTTTAACAAGGTCAGACAGGCAGATTTCGGGCCACTGGTCGCAGGACGAGGTGGCTGAATGGTTTAGGCGATGGACTGCTAATCTATTGTGATATTCACTAGTTGGCTCAATGTCGCACTTCATTTAGAAAACCTGCAAAAAGCCCAAAGATTTTTGATTCTACAAACAGAAGTTGGCACATAGAGGGTTCCGAATTCAGACGAGTCCCTAGACACTTGTGGGGGACGTAGAGAAAGATTGAGAACACCACCGTGTTCGCGAGGGTCTCCTCTTTCCAGGGAGGGGTCATAGGATTTTGTAGGTCAAACGGTTCAGAAGCTACCGATGTTTTTGTGAGAAGACCGATTATAGGTATGTCTCATGGTTTGACAAACACCGCTCTAGCTCCACCACCTTTCATTGCAGATGTGGAGGTGTAACATAAACAGTTATGGAGGCTTGAGACAGATACGACTCGTCTCAATCTCTCTAGTTGAAAACTGATCGATTTGAATGGGTATTTTTTACATTCGTTTACTTTGATTCACTTACTGATGCATCAATCGACTCAAAATAAATGAGCTCCATTCTTTTTGAAGTTTTATTTTTTCGTTTTTCTCTTTTAAAATATGAATTGATCTAATTTTGCTTAATATTCATTTGTCAAAACTCATCATCAGTTTGCTGTCGCGGCTAAAGAAGACAGAATGTGAAAGACACAGCAGATGAACTACAAAAGATTTGAACTGAAGCCTGGTCAACAGTTTGGAAGACTGCTATGCTCACAAGTATAGCACAAACACTCACATGAGGTTCAATCTTTCCAAGCACCATGGACAACAACAATCGATATCCTCATTGTCATTGCCACAGAAAGCAAAATAATTTTATTCTTGTGTAAGGCTCGTTGGTCTAGGGGTATGATTCTCGCTTAGGGTGCGAGAGGTCCCGGGTTCAAATCCCGGATGAGCCCTTTTGCAGATATTTTAACAAGGTCAGACAGGCAGATCTCGGGCCACTGGTCGCAGGACGAGGTGGCTGAATGGTTTAGGCGATGGACTGCTAATCTATTGTGATATTCACTAGTTGGCTCAATGTCGCACTTCATTTAGAAAACCTGCAAAAAGCCCAAAGATTTTTGATTCTACAAACAGAAGTTGGCACATAGAGGGTTCCGAATTCAGACGAGTCCCTAGACACTTGTGGGGGACGTAGAGAAAGATTGAGAACACCACCGTGTTCGCGAGGGTCTCCTCTTTCCAGGGAGGGGTCATAGGATTTTGTAGGTCAAACGGTTCAGAAGCTACCGATGTTTTTGTGAGAAGACCGATTATAGGTATGTCTCATGGTTTGACAAACACCGCTCTAGCTCAACCACCTTTCATTGCAGATGTGGAGGTGTAACATAAACAGTTATGGAGGCTTGAGACAGATACGACTCGTCTCAATCTCTCTAGTTGAAAACTGATCGATTTGAATGGGTATTTTTTACATTCGTTTACTTTGATTCACTTACTGATGCATCAATCGACTCAAAATAAATGAGCTCCATTCTTTTTGAAGTTTTATTTTTTCGTTTTTCTCTTTTAAAATATTAATTGATCTAATTTTGCTTAATATTCATTTGTCAAAACTCATCATCAGTTTGCTGTCGCGGCTAAAGAAGACAGAATGTGAAAGACACAGCAGATGAACTACAAAAGATTTGAACTGAAGCCTGGTCAACAGTTTGGAAGACTGCTATGCTCACAAGTATAGCACAAACACTCACATGAGGTTCAATCTTTCCAAGCACCATGGACAACAACAATCGATATCCTCATTGTCATTGCCGCAGAAAGCAAAATAATTTTATTCTTGTGTAAGGCTCGTTGGTCTAGGGGTATGATTCTCGCTTAGGGTGCGAGAGGTCCCGGGTTCAAATCCCGGATGAGCCCTTTTGCAGATATTTTAACAAGGTCAGACAGGCAGATCTCGGGCCACTGGTCGCAGGACGAGGTGGCTGAATGGTTTAGGCGATGGACTGCTAATCTATTGTGATATTCACTAGTTGGCTCAATGTCGCACTTCATTTAGAAAACCTGCAAAAAGCCCAAAGATTTTTGATTCTACAAACAGAAGTTGGCACATAGAGGGTTCCGAATTCAGACGAGTCCCTAGACACTTGTGGGGGACGTAGAGAAAGATTGAGAACACCACCGTGTTCGCGAGGGTCTCCTCTTTCCAGGGAGGGGTCATAGGATTTTGTAGGTCAAACGGTTCAGAAGCTACCGATGTTTTTGTGAGAAGACCGATTATAGGTATGTCTCATGGTTTGACAAACACCGCTCTAGCTCCACCACCTTTCATTGCAGATGTGGAGGTGTAACATAAACAGTTATGGAGGCTTGAGACAGATACGACTCGTCTCAATCTCTCTAGTTGAAAACTGATCGATTTGAATGGGTATTTTTTACATTCGTTTACTTTGATTCACTTACTGATGCATCAATCGACTCAAAATAAATGAGCTCCATTCTTTTTGAAGTTTTATTTTTTCGTTTTTCTCTTTTAAAATATTAATTGATCTAATTTTGCTTAATATTCATTTGTCAAAACTCATCATCAGTTTGCTGTCGCGGCTAAAGAAGACAGAATGTGAAAGACACAGCAGATGAACTACAAAAGATTTGAACTGAAGCCTGGTCAACAGTTTGGAAGACTGCTATGCTCACAAGTATAGCACAAACACTCACATGAGGTTCAATCTTTCCAAGCACCATGGACAACAACAATCGATATCCTCATTGTCATTGCCGCAGAAAGCAAAATAATTTTATTCTTGTGTAAGGCTCGTTGGTCTAGGGGTATGATTCTCGCTTAGGGTGCGAGAGGTCCCGGGTTCAAATCCCGGATGAGCCCTTTTGCAGATATTTTAACAAGGTCAGACAGGCAGATCTCGGGCCACTGGTCGCAGGACGAGGTGGCTGAATGGTTTAGGCGATGGACTGCTAATCTATTGTGATATTCACTAGTTGGCTCAATGTCGCACTTCATTTAGAAAACCTGCAAAAAGCCCAAAGATTTTTGATTCTACAAACAGAAGTTGGCACATAGAGGGTTCCGAATTCAGACGAGTCCCTAGACACTTGTGGGGGACGTAGAGAAAGATTGAGAACACCACCGTGTTCGCGAGGGTCTCCTCTTTCCAGGGAGGGGTCATAGGATTTTGTAGGTCAAACGGTTCAGAAGCTACCGATGTTTTTGTGAGAAGACCGATTATAGGTATGTCTCATGGTTTGACAAACACCGCTCTAGCTCCACCACCTTTCATTGCAGATGTGGAGGTGTAACATAAACAGTTATGGAGGCTTGAGACAGATACGACTCGTCTCAATCTCTCTAGTTGAAAACTGATCGATTTGAATGGGTATTTTTTACATTCGTTTACTTTGATTCACTTACTGATGCATCAATCGACTCAAAATAAATGAGCTCCATTATTTTGAAGTTTTATTTTTTCGTTTTTCTCTTTTAAAATATTAATTGATCTAATTTTGCTTAATATTCATTTGTCAAAACTCATCATCAGTTTGCTGTCGCGGCTAAAGAAGACAGAATGTGAAAGACACAGCAGATGAACTACAAAAGATTTGAACTGAAGCCTGGTCAACAGTTTGGAAGACTGCTATGCTCACAAGTATAGCACAAACACTCACATGAGGTTCAATCTTTCCAAGCACCATGGACAACAACAATCGATATCCTCATTGTCATTGCCACAGAAAGCAAAATAATTTTATTCTTGTGTAAGGCTCGTTGGTCTAGGGGTATGATTCTCGCTTAGGGTGCGAGAGGTCCCGGGTTCAAATCCCGGATGAGCCCTTTTGCAGATATTTTAACAAGGTCAGACAGGCAGATCTCGGGCCACTGGTCGCAGGACGAGGTGGCTGAATGGTTTAGGCGATGGACTGCTAATCTATTGTGATATTCACTAGTTGGCTCAATGTCGCACTTCATTTAGAAAACCTGCAAAAAGCCCAAAGATTTTTGATTCTACAAACAGAAGTTGGCACATAGAGGGTTCCGAATTCAGACGAGTCCCTAGACACTTGTGGGGGACGTAGAGAAAGATTGAGAACACCACCGTGTTCGCGAGGGTCTCCTCTTTCCAGGGAGGGGTCATAGGATTTTGTAGGTCAAACGGTTCAGAAGCTACCGATGTTTTTGTGAGAAGACCGATTATAGGTATGTCTCATGGTTTGACAAACACCGCTCTAGCTCAACCACCTTTCATTGCAGATGTGGAGGTGTAACATAAACAGTTATGGAGGCTTGAGACAGATACGACTCGTCTCAATCTCTCTAGTTGAAAACTGATCGATTTGAATGGGTATTTTTTACATTCGTTTACTTTGATTCACTTACTGATGCATCAATCGACTCAAAATAAATGAGCTCCATTCTTTTTGAAGTTTTATTTTTTCGTTTTTCTCTTTTAAAATATTAATTGATCTAATTTTGCTTAATATTCATTTGTCAAAACTCATCATCAGTTTGCTGTCGCGGCTAAAGAAGACAGAATGTGAAAGACACAGCAGATGAACTACAAAAGATTTGAACTGAAGCCTGGTCAACAGTTTGGAAGACTGCTATGCTCACAAGTATAGCACAAACACTCACATGAGGTTCAATCTTTCCAAGCACCATGGACAACAACAATCGATATCCTCATTGTCATTGCCACAGAAAGCAAAATAATTTTATTCTTGTGTAAGGCTCGTTGGTCTAGGGGTATGATTCTCGCTTAGGGTGCGAGAGGTCCCGGGTTCAAATCCCGGATGAGCCCTTTTGCAGATATTTTAACAAGGTCAGACAGGCAGATCTCGGGCCACTGGTCGCAGGACGAGGTGGCTGAATGGTTTAGGCGATGGACTGCTAATCTATTGTGATATTCACTAGTTGGCTCAATGTCGCACTTCATATAGAAAACCTGCAAAAAGCCCAAAGATTTTTGATTCTACAAACAGAAGTTGGCACATAGAGGGTTCCGAATTCAGACGAGTCCCTAGACACTTGTGGGGGACGTAGAGAAGGATTGAGAACACCACCGTGTTCGCGAGGGTCTCCTCTTTCCAGGGAGGGGTCATAGGATTTTGTAGGTCAAACGGTTCAGAAGCTACCGATGTTTTTGTGAGAAGACCGATTATAGGTATGTCTCATGGTTTGACAAACACCGCTCTAGCTCCACCACCTTTCATTGCAGATGTGGAGGTGTAACATAAACAGTTATGGAGGCTTGAGACAGATACGACTCGTCTCAATCTCTCTAGTTGAAAACTGATCGATTTGAATGGGTATTTTTTACATTCGTTTACTTTGATTCACTTACTGATGCATCAATCGACTCAAAATAAATGAGCTCCATTCTTTTTGAAGTTTTATTTTTTCGTTTTTCTCTTTTAAAATATTAATTGATCTAATTTTGCTTAATATTCATTTGTCAAAACTCATCATCAGTTTGCTGTCGCGGCTAAAGAAGACAGAATGTGAAAGACACAGCAGATGAACTACAAAAGATTTGAACTGAAGCCTGGTCAACAGTTTGGAAGACTGCTATGCTCACAAGTATAGCACAAACACTCACATGAGGTTCAATCTTTCCAAGCACCATGGACAACAACAATCGATATCCTCATTGTCATTGCCGCAGAAAGCAAAATAATTTTATTCTTGTGTAAGGCTCGTTGGTCTAGGGGTATGATTCTCGCTTAGGGTGCGAGAGGTCCCGGGTTCAAATCCCGGATGAGCCCTTTTGCAGATATTTTAACAAGGTCAGACAGGCAGATCTCGGGCCACTGGTCGCAGGACGAGGTGGCTGAATGGTTTAGGCGATGGACTGCTAATCTATTGTGATATTCACTAGTTGGCTCAATGTCGCACTTCATTTAGAAAACCTGCAAAAAGCCCAAAGATTTTGGATTCTACAAACAGAAGTTGGCACATAGAGGGTTCCGACTTCAGACGAGTCCCTAGACACTTGTGGGGGACGTAGAGAAAGATTGAGAACACCACCGTGTTCGCGAGGGTCTCCTCTTTCCAGGGAGGGGTCATAGGATTTTGTAGGTCAAACGGTTCAGAAGCTACCGATGTTTTTGTGAGAAGACCGATTATAGGTATGTCTCATGGTTTGACAAACACCGCTCTAGCTCAACCACCTTTCATTGCAGATGTGGAGGTGTAACATAAACAGTTATGGAGGCTTGAGACAGATACGACTCGTCTCAATCTCTCTAGTTGAAAACTGATCGATTTGAATGGGTATTTTTTACATTCGTTTACTTTGATTCACTTACTGATGCATCAATCGACTCAAAATAAATGAGCTCCATTCTTTTTGAAGTTTTATTTTTTTGTTTTTCTCTTTTAAAATATTAATTGATCTAATTTTGCTTAATATTCATTTGTCAAAACTCATCATCAGTTTGCTGTCGCGGCTAAAGAAGACAGAATGTGAAAGACACAGCAGATGAACTACAAAAGATTTGAACTGAAGCCTGGTCAACAGTTTGGAAGACTGCTATGCTCACAAGTATAGCACAAACACTCACATGAGGTTCAATCTTTCCAAGCACCATGGACAACAACAATCGATATCCTCATTGTCATTGCCACAGAAAGCAAAACAATTTTATTCTTGTGTAAGGCTCGTTGGTCTAGGGGTATGATTCTCGCTTAGGGTGCGAGAGGTCCCGGGTTCAAATCCCGGATGAGCCCTTTTGCAGATATTTTAACAAGGTCAGACAGGCAGATCTCGGGCCACTGGTCGCAGGACGAGGTGGCTGAATGGTTTAGGCGATGGACTGCTAATCTATTGTGATATTCACTAGTTGGCTCAATGTCGCACTTCATTTAGAAAACCTGCAAAAAGCCCAAAGATGTTTGATTCTACAAACAGAAGTTGGCACATAGAGGGTTCCGAATTCAGACGAGTCCCTAGACACTTGTGGGGGACGTAGAGAAAAATTGAGAACACCACCACCGTGTTCGCGAGGGTCTCCTCTTTCCAGGGAGGGGTCATAGGATTTTGTAGGTCAAACGGTTCAGAAGCTACCGATGTTTTTGTGAGAAGACCGATTATAGGTATGTCTCATGGTTTGACAAACACCGCTCTAGCTCAACCACCTTTCATTGCAGATGTGGAGGTGTAACATAAACAGTTATGGAGGCTTGAGACAGATACGACTCGTCTCAATCTCTCTAGTTGAAAACTGATCGATTTGAATGGGTATTTTTTACATTCGTTTACTTTGATTCACTTACTGATGCATCAATCGACTCAAAATAAATGAGCTCCATTCTTTTTGAAGTTTTATTTTTTCGTTTTTCTCTTTTAAAATATTAATTGATCTAATTTTGCTTAATATTCATTTGTCAAAACTCATCATCAGTTTGCTGTCGCGGCTAAAGAAGACAGAATGTGAAAGACACAGCAGATGAACTACAAAAGATTTGAACTGAAGCCTGGTCAACAGTTTGGAAGACTGCTATGCTCACAAGTATAGCACAAACACTCACATGAGGTTCAATCTTTCCAAGCACCATGGACAACAACAATCGATATCCTCATTGTCATTGCCGCAGAAAGCAAAACAATTTTATTCTTGTGAAAGGCTCGTTGGTCTAGGGGTATGATTCTCGCTTAGGGTGCGAGAGGTCCCGGGTTCAAATCCCGGATGAGGCCTTTTGCAGATATTTTAACAAGCACAGACAGGCAGATCTCGGGCCACTGGTCGCAGGACGAGGTGGCTGAATGGTTTAGGCGATGGACTGCTAATCTATTGTTATATTCACTAGTTGGCTCAATGTCGCACTTCATTTAGAAAACCTGCAAAAAGCCCAAAGATTTTTGATTCTACAAACAGAAGTTGGCACATAGAGGGTTCCGAATTCAGACGAGTCCCTAGACACTTGTGGGGGACGTAGAGAAAGATTGAGAACACCACCGTGTTCGCGAGGGTCTCCTCTTTCCAGGGAGGGGTCATAGGATTTTGTAGGTCAAACGGTTCAGAAGCTACCGATGTTTTTGTGAGAAGACCGATTATAGGTATGTCTCATGGTTTGACAAACACCGCTCTAGCTCCACCACCTTTCATTGCAGATGTGGAGGTGTAACATAAACAGTTATGGAGGCTTGAGACAGATACGACTCGTCTCAATCTCTCTAGTTGAAAACTGATCGATTTGAATGGGTATTTTTTACATTTGTTTACTTTGATTCACTTACTGATGCATCAATCGACTCAAAATAAATGAGCTCCATTCTTTTTGAAGTTTTATTTTTTCGTTTTTCTCTTTTAAAATATTAATTGATCTAATTTTGCTTAATATTCATTTGTCAAAACTCATCATCAGTTTGCTGTCGCGGCTAAAGAAGACAGAATGTGAAAGACACAGCAGATGAACTACAAAATATTTGAACTGAAGCCTGGTCAACAGTTTGGAAGACTGCTATGTTCACAAGTATAGCACAAACACTCACATGAGGTTCAATCTTTCCAAGCACCATGGACAACAACAATCGATATCCTCATTGTCATTGCCGCAGAAAGCAAAACAATTTTATTCTTGTGTAAGGCTCGTTGGTCTAGGGGTATGATTCTCGCTTAGGGTGCGAGAGGTCCCGGGTTCAAATCCCGGATGAGGCCTTTTGCAGATATTTTAACAAGCTCAGACAGGCAGATCTCGGGCCACTGGTCGCAGGACGAGGTGGCTGAATGGTTTAGGCGATGGACTGCTAATCTATTGTGATATTCACTAGTTGGCTCAATGTCGCACTTCATTTAGAAAACCTGCAAAAAGCCCAAAGATTTTTGATTCTACAAACAGAAGTTGGCACATAGAGGGTTCCGAATTCAGACGAGTCCCTAGACACTTGTGGGGGACGTAGAGAAAGATTGAGAACACCACCGTGTTCGCGAGGGTCTCCTCTTTCCAGGGAGGGGTCATAGGATTTTGTAGGTCAAACGGTTCAGAAGCTACCGATGTTTTTGTGAGAAGACCGATTATAGGTATGTCTCATGGTTTGACAAACACCGCTCTAGCTCAACCACCTTTCATTGCAGATGTGGAGGTGTAACATAAACAGTTATGGAGGCTTGAGACAGATACGACTCGTCTCAATCTCTCTAGTTGAAAACTGATCGATTTGAATGGGTATTTTTTACATTCGTTTACTTTGATTCACTTACTGATGCATCAATCGACTCAAAATAAATGAGCTCCATTCTTTTTGAAGTTTTATTTTTTCGTTTTTCTCTTTTAAAATATTAATTGATCTAATTTTGCTTAATATTCATTTGTCAAAACTCATCATCAGTTTGCTGTCGCGGCTAAAGAAGACAGAATGTGAAAGACACAGCAGATGAACTACAAAAGATTTGAACTGAAGCCTGGTCAACAGTTTGGAAGACTGCTATGCTCACAAGTATAGCACAAACACTCACATGAGGTTCAATCTTTCCAAGCACCATGGACAACAACAATCGATATCCTCATTGTCATTGCCGCAGAAAGCAAAACAATTTTATTCTTGTGTAAGGCTCGTTGGTCTAGGGGTATGATTCTCGCTTAGGGTGCGAGAGGTCCCGGGTTCAAATCCCGGATGAGGCCTTTTGCAGATATTTTAACAAGCTCAGACAGGCAGATCTCGGGCCACTGGTCGCAGGACGAGGTGGCTGAATGGTTTAGGCGATGGACTGCTAATCTATTGTGATATTCACTAGTTGGCTCAATGTCGCACTTCATTTAGAAAACCTGCAAAAAGCCCAAAGATTTTTGATTCTACAAACAGAAGTTGGCACATAGAGGGTTCCGAATTCAGACGAGTCCCTAGACACTTGTGGGGGACGTAGAGAAAGATTGAGAACACCACCGTGTTCGCGAGGGTCTCCTCTTTCCAGGGAGGGGTCATAGGATTTTGTAGGTCAAACGGTTCAGAAGCTACCGATGTTTTTGTGAGAAGACCGATTATAGGTATGTCTCATGGTTTGACAAACACCGCTCTAGCTCAACCACCTTTCATTGCAGATGTGGAGGTGTAACATAAACAGTTATGGAGGCTTGAGACAGATACGACTCGTCTCAATCTCTCTAGTTGAAAACTGATCGATTTGAATGGGTATTTTTTACATTCGTTTACTTTGATTCACTTACTGATGCATCAATCGACTCAAAATAAATGAGCTCCATTCTTTTTGAAGTTTTATTTTTTCGTTTTTCTCTTTTAAAATATTAATTGATCTAATTTTGCTTAATATTCATTTGTCAAAACTCATCATCAGTTTGCTGTCGCGGCTAAAGAAGACAGAATGTGAAAGACACAGCAGATGAACTACAAAAGATTTGAACTGAAGCCTGGTCAACAGTTTGGAAGACTGCTATGCTCACAAGTATAGCACAAACACTCACATGAGGTTCAATCTTTCCAAGCACCATGGACAACAACAATCGATATCCTCATTGTCATTGCCGCAGAAAGCAAAACAATTTTATTCTTGTGAAAGGCTCGTTGGTCTAGGGGTATGATTCTCGCTTAGGGTGCGAGAGGTCCCGGGTTCAAATCCCGGATGAGCCCTTTTGCAGATATTTTAACAAGCTCAGACAGGCAGATCTCGGGCCACTGGTCGCAGGACGAGGTGGCTGAATGGTTTAGGCGATGGACTGCTAATCTATTGTGATATTCACTAGTTGGCTCAATGTCGCACTTCATTTAGAAAACCTGCAAAAAGCCCAAAGATTTTTGATTCTACAAACAGAAGTTGGCACATAGAGGGTTCCGAATTCAGACGAGTCCCTAGACACTTGTGGGGGACGTAGAGAAAAATTGAGAACACCACCGTGTTCGCGAGGGTCTCCTCTTTCCAGGGAGGGGTCATAGGATTTTGTAGGTCAAACGGTTCAGAAGCTACCGATGTTTTTGTGAGAAGACCGATTATAGGTATGTCTCATGGTTTGACAAACACCGCTCTAGCTCAACCACCTTTCATTGCAGATGTGGAGGTGTAACATAAACAGTTATGGAGGCTTGAGACAGATACGACTCGTCTCAATCTCTCTAGTTGAAAACTGATCGATTTGAATGGGTATTTTTTACATTCGTTTACTTTGATTCACTTACTGATGCATCAATCGACTCAAAATAAATTAGCTCCATTCTTTTTGAAGTTTTATTTTTTCGTTTTTCTCTTTTAAAATATTAATTGATCTAATTTTGCTTAATATTCATTTGTCAAAACTCATCATCAGTTTGCTGTCGCGGCTAAAGAAGACAGAATGTGAAAGACACAGCAGATGAACTACAAAAGATTTGAACTGAAGCCTGGTCAACAGTTTGGAAGACTGCTATGCTCACAAGTATAGCACAAACACTCACATGAGGTTCAATCTTTCCAAGCACCATGGACAACAACAATCGATATCCTCATTGTCATTGCCGCAGAAAGCAAAACAATTTTATTCTTGTGTAAGGCTCGTTGGTCTAGGGGTATGATTCTCGCTTAGGGTGCGAGAGGTCCCGGGTTCAAATCCCGGATGAGGCCTTTTGCAGATATTTTAACAAGCTCAGACAGGCAGATCTCGGGCCACTGGTCGCAGGACGAGGTGGCTGAATGGTTTAGGCGATGGACTGCTAATCTATTGTGATATTCACTAGTTGGCTCAATGTCGCACTTCATTTAGAAAACCTGCAAAAAGCCCAAAGATTTTTGATTCTACAAACAGAAGTTGGCACATAGAGGGTTCCGAATTCAGACGAGTCCCTAGACACTTGTGGGGGACGTAGAGAAAGATTGAGAACACCACCGTGTTCGCGAGGGTCTCCTCTTTCCAGGGAGGGGTCATAGGATTTTGTAGCTCAAACGGTTCAGAAGCTACCGATGTTTTTGTGAGAAGACCGATTATAGGTATGTCTCATGGTTTGACAAACACCGCTCTAGCTCAACCACCTTTCATTGCAGATGTGGAGGTGTAACATAAACAGTTATGGAGGCTTGAGACAGATACGACTCGTCTCAATCTCTCTAGTTGAAAACTGATCGATTTGAATGGGTATTTTTTACATTCGTTTACTTTGATTCACTTACTGATGCATCAATCGACTCAAAATAAATGAGCTCCATTCTTTTTGAAGTTTTATTTTTTCGTTTTTCTCTTTTAAAATATTAATTGATCTAATTTTGCTTAATATTCATTTGTCAAAACTCATCATCAGTTGCTGTCGCGGCTAAAGAAGACAGAATGTGAAAGACACAGCAGATGAACTACAAAAGATTTGAACTGAAGCCTGGTCAACAGTTTGGTAGACTGCTATGCTCACAAGTATAGCACAAACACTCACATGAGGTTCAATCTTTCCAAGCACCATGGACAACAACAATCGATATCCTCATTGTCATTGCCGCAGAAAGCAAAACAATTTTATTCTTGTGAAAGGCTCGTTGGTCTAGGGGTATGATTCTCGCTTAGGGTGCGAGAGGTCCCGGGTTCAAATCCCGGATGAGCCCTTTTGCAGATATTTTAACAAGCACAGACAGGCAGATCTCGGGCCACTGGTCGCAGGACGAGGTGGCTGAATGGTTTAGGCGATGGACTGCTAATCTATTGTGATATTCACTAGTTGGCTCAATGTCGCACTTCATTTAGAAAACCTGCAAAAAGCCCAAAGATTTTTGATTCTACAAACAGAAGTTGGCACATAGAGGGTTCCGAATTCAGACGAGTCCCTAGACACTTGTGGGGACGTAGAGAAAAATTGAGAACACCACCGTGTTCGCGAGGGTCTCCTCTTTCCAGGGAGGGGTCATAGGATTTTGTAGGTCAAACGGTTCAGAAGCTACCGATGTTTTTGTGAGAAGACCGATTATAGGTATGTCTCATGGTTTGACAAACACCGCTCTAGCTCCAACCACCTTTCATTGCAGATGTGGAGGTGTAACATAAACAGTTATGGAGGCTTGAGACAGATACGACTCGTCTCAATCTCTCTAGTTGAAAACTGATCGATTTGAATGGGTATTTTTACATTCGTTTACTTTGATTCACTTACTGATGCATCAATCGACTCAAAATAAATGAGCTCCATTCTTTTTGAAGTTTTATTTTTTCGTTTTTCTCTTTTAAAATATTAATTGATCTAATTTTGCTTATATTCATTTG
>NW_021823358.1:35000-45981 GCF_901001165.1 Salmo trutta | reverse complement strand
AGTCTATATACACAGTCTATAAACACAGTCTATAAACACAGTCTATATACAGTCTATACACAGTTTATACTCTGCAGAGATCAATGAGAGAGAGAGACAGAGAGATACAGAGAGAGAGATGAAGAGGGAGATTGAGAGACAGAGGGATGAAGAGATAGAGGGTTAGAGGCTCCAGGGAAGAGGTGTCTTATTATGGGATCTAGGTCACCGTCCCCCCCCCCCCCCCCCCCCCCCCCCCCCAACCACACACACACACACACACACACACACATACTCACACACCAGTGAGAAGGGATGTAGTTACATAGTAAAGAGATGAGGGATGGTGGTTACAGACCCCACTAGAACTATAGGTTTAATCACTATGGTTACAGACCCCACTAGAACTATAGGTTTAATCACTATGGTTACAGACCCCACTAGAACTATAGGTTTAATCACTATGGTTACAGACCCAACTAGAACTATAGGTTTAATCACTATGGTTACAGACCCCACTAGAACTACAGGTTTAATCACTATGGTTACAGACCCCACTAGAACTATAGGTTTAATCACTATGGTTACAGACCCCAATAGAACTATAGGTTTAATCACTATGGTTACAGACCCCACTAGAACTACAGGTTTAATCACTATGGTTACAGACCCCAATAGAACTATAGGTTTAATCACTATGGTTACAGACCCCACTATAGGTTTAATCACTATGGTTACAGACCCCACTAGAACTATAGGTTTAATCACTATGGTTACAGACCCCAGTAGAACTATAGGTTTAATCGCTATGGTTATAGACCCCACTAGAACTATAGGTTTAATCGCTATGGTTACAGACCCCAGTAGAACTATAGGTTTAATCACTATGGTTACAGACCCCAGTAGAACTATAGGTTTAATCGCTATGGTTACAGACCCCACTAGAACTATAGGTTTAATCGCTATGGTTACAGACCCCACTAGAACTATAGGTTTAATCGCTATGGTTACAGACCCCACTAGAACTATAGGTTAATCGCTATGGTTACAGACCCCAGTAGAACTATAGGTTTAATCACTATGGTTACAGACCCCAGTAGAACTATAGGTTTAATCACTATGGTTACAGACCCCACTAGAACTATAGGTTTAATCGCTATGGTTACAGACCCCACTAGAACTATAGGTTTAATCGCTATGGTTACAGACCCCACTAGAACTATAGGTTTAATCGCTATGGTTACAGACCCCACTAGAACTATAGGTTTAATCACTATGGTTACAGACCCCACTAGAACTATAGGTTTAATCACTATGGTTACAGACCCCACTAGAACTATAGGTTTAATCGCTATGGTTACAGACCCCACTAGAACTATAGGTTTAATCGCTATGGTTACAGACCCCACTAGAACTATAGGTTTAATCGCTATGGTTACAGACCCCAGTAGAACTATAGGTTTAATCACTATGGTTACAGACCCCAGTAGAACTATAGGTTTAATCACTATGGTTACAGACCCCACTAGAACTATAGGTTTAATCGCTATGGTTACAGACCCCACTAGAACTATAGGTTTAATCGCTATGGTTACAGACCCCACTAGAACTATAGGTTTAATCACTATGGTTACAGACCCCACTAGAACTATAGGTTTAATCACTATGGTTACAGACCCCACTAGAACTATAGGTTTAATCACTATGGTTACAGACCCCACTAGAACTATAGGTTTAATCACTATGGTTACAGACCCCACTGGAACTATAGGTTTAATCACTATGGTTACAGACCCCACTAGATCTATAGGTTTAATCACTATGGTTACAGACCCCACTAGATCTATAGGTTTAATCACTATGGTTACAGACCCCCACTAGAACTATAGGTTTAATCACTATGGTTACAGACCCCACTAGATCTATAGGTTTAATCACTATGGTTATAAACCCACTATATGTGTGTGTGCGTGTATTGTGTGTGTGTGTGTGTGTGTGTAGGTTGTCCCCTCTGCATCATGCTGCTCTGAGCAGCAACAAGGAGCTGATCTCTCTACTGCTGGAGGCCCAGGCCACAGTGGATATTAAGGACCAGAACGGTAACACACACACACACACACACACACACACACACACACACACACACACACACACACACACACACACACACACACACACACACTCACACACACACACACACACACACACACACACACACACACACACACACCCACCCTCTCTCTCTCCATCTTCTCTCTGGTGTATTGTGGGTAGGTATGCGTCCACTGCACTACGCGGCGTGGCAGGGGAAGACTGAGCCAATGAAAATGCTCCTGAAGGCGGGATCATCTGTCAACAGTCAATCAGACGAGGGCCAGATCCCCCTGCACCTATCAGCACAGCACGGACATTACGACGGGGTAACGCCACACACACACACACACACACACACACGCGCAACGACACAGACACACAACAACACACACACACAATGACACACACGCAACGACAGACACACACAGAGACACACAAGGACACATCATAAAACATATGGTTCCTCAGGGATCTATCCTAGGTCCACTGTAGTTTCTGATTGATCTGTTCCTCAGGGTTCTATCCTAGGTCCACTGTAGTTTCTGATTGATCTGTTCCTCAGGGATCTATCCTAGGTCCACTGTAGTTTCTGATTGATCTGTTCCTCAGGGTTCTATCCTAGGTCCACTGTAGTTTCTGATTGATCTGTTCCTCAGGGTTCTATCCTAGGTCCACTGTAGTTTCTGATTGATCTGTTCCTCAGGGTTCTATCCTAGGTCCACTGTAGTTTCTGATTGATCTGTTCCTCAGGGATCTATCCTAGGTCCACTGTAGTTTCTGATTAGATCTGCCAACGACGGTGTTCCTCAGGGATCTATCCTAGGTCCACTGTAGTTTCTGATTAGATCTGTTAACGATGGTGTTCCTCAGGGTCCTATCCTAGGTCCACTGTAGTTTCTGATTGATCTGTTCCTCAGGGATCTATCCTAGGTCCACTGTAGTTTCTGATTGATCTGCCAACGACTGAAACAGTTGTTACATATTTAGTCTACAAGGCCCAAGGAGGTGTTCTATATGGCAACGCGGAGTCCCTGGACACGGCCCTTAGCCGGCCCAAGGAGGTGTTCTATACGGCAACGCGGAGTCCCTGGACACGGCCCTTAGCCGGCCCAAGGAGGTGTTCTATATGGCAATGCGGAGTCCCTGGATACGGCCCTTAGCTGTGGTATATCGGCAATATACCACAAACCCCCCTGAGGTTGACCGTATTGCTATTATAAACTTGGTTACCAACGTAATTAGGGCAGTAAAAATACATGTTTTGTTTTGCAATACCCATTATATACCACGGCTGTCAGCCAATCAGCATTCAGGGTTTTAACCACCCAGTTCATAATACCATTTATACCATGGCGTTGTTGAATACTTTGTTTTCTGATTGGCTCGAAGGGCATTCTAGAGCGTGTATTATTTCCCTATAACACTCAGTATATCAGCACGGTAGAATTCAATGGGCTACTGTTCATTATGTCCTTCCAAGATGGCGAATCCAAGATGGCGAATCCAAGATGGCGCGAATCCCAGATGGCGAATCCAAGATGGCGAATTCAAGATGGTGCGAATCCAAGATGGCGAATCCAAGATGGCGCGAATCCAAGATGGCGAATCCAAGATGGCGAATTCAAGATGGCGAATCCAAGATGGCGCGAATCCAAGATGGCGAATCCAAGATGGCGAATTCAAGATGGTGCGAATCCAAGATGGCGAATCCAAGATGGCGCGAATCCAAGATGGCGAATCCAAGATGGCGAATTCAAGATGGCGAATCCAAGATGGCGCGAATTCAAGATGGCGAATCCAAGATGGCGAATCAAAGATGGCGCGAATCCAAGATGGCGAATCCAAGATGGCGCGAATCCAAGATGGCGCGAATCCAAGATGGCGAATCCAAGATGGCGAATCCAAGATGGCGCGAATCCAAGATTGCGAATCCAAGATGGCGCGAATCCAAGATGGCGCGAATCCAAGATGGCGAATCCAAGATGGCGAATCCAAGATGGCGAATCCAAGATGGCGAATCCAAGATGGCGCGAATCCAAGATGGTGCGAATCCAAGATGGCGAATCCAAGATGGCGCGAATCCAAGATGGCGAATCCAAGATGTCGAATCCAAGATGGCGCGAATCCAAGATGGCGAATCCAAGATGGCGCGAATCCAAGATGGCGAATCCAAAATGGCGAATCCAAGATGGCGTAGCAGTCAGGCGTCTTCATCTTTGTCCCGTCGTGTCCCTTGTATATATCTTTTTACATCCTTTTTCTTCACATATCTTTAAAAAATATATATTTTTCCTAAACCTTAACTTCTAACTCACTTCTAACTTAACTCTCCTGCAACCAGCCTCACCCAATATGGCGTAGATCTGTTTTTTTTCTCTAAAAGTATTTCTATTTACTTCGGGATCTGGAATCCCTCAACTGAAGCTAGCCAGCTAACTAGCTACCAGCTATCAGTTAGCAAACCACTGCTAGCAGCCAGCTAACTAGCTACCAGCTATCAGTTAGCAAACCACTGCTAGCAGCCAGCTAACTACCTACCAGCTATCAGTTAGCAAACAACTGCTAGCAGCCAGCTAACTACCTACCAGCTATCAGTTAGCAAACCACTGCTAGCAGCCAGCTAACTACCTACCTGCTATTAGTCAGCAAACCACTGCTAGCAGCCAGCTAACTAGCTACCAGCTATCAGTTAGCAAACCACTGCTAGCGGTCATCAGCTAACCTTTAGCTCGGAAAGCTCTCGCCGGTTCGTACAATCGTGACTCAAACCAAAGCATAACGAACCTATTTTTATTCTCTCCATATCCCCGGATTCCTACCGCAAACTCGGAAAACTTTTCATCTGGATCTTCGCAACTAGCTAACCGCGATCCCGGGTGACTACTCCTGGCTAGCGTTTCCATCCCGGAGCAAGCACCAATTAGCCTGAAGCTAGCTCGGCCAGGGCTCCTGGGCTACAATATCCGAACCCCTTCTACTGCCGGTATTGGGCACCACGGAACCGATCCTCTACGACTGTTTGAGCTGCTTTTGAAAGCAAAAGTCGAATTGAAAACATTATTGGCATTGTCGAATTCGATTTTCATAAAAGCAAGCTAGGACTGACGGTTTGGTTAGCTAAACTAACACGTCTGTTTGTTTGGTTACCACAGCAACTACTGTAGATATCTAGAAAACTACTGTAGCTAACTAGTAAACTACTGTAGTTATCTAGTAAAACACTGTAGTTATCTAGTAAACTACTGTAGTTATCTGTAGCTACCTAGTAAACTACTGTAGTTATCTGGTAAACTACTGTAGTTATCTAGTAAACTACTGTAGTTATTTAGTAAACTACTGTAGTTATCTAGTAAACTACTGTAGTTATCTGGTAAACTACTGTAGTTATCTGGTAAACTACTGTAGTTATCTAGTAAACTACTGTAGTTATCTAGTAAACTACTGTAGTTATCTGTAGTTATCTAGTAAACTACTGTAGTTATCTAGTAAACTACTGTAGTTATCTGTAGTTATCTAGTAAACTACTGTAGTTATCTAGTAAACTACTGTAGTTATCTGGTAAACTACTGTAGTTATCTAGTAAACTACTGTAGTTATCTAGTAAACTACTGTAGTTATCTAGTAAACTACTGTAGTTATCTGTAGTTATCTAGTAAACTACTGTAGTTATCTAGTAAACTAGTGTAGTTATCTGTAGTTATCTAGTAAACTACTGTAGTTATTTAGTAAACTACTGTAGTTATCTGTAGTTATCTAGTAAACTACTGTAGTTATCTGGTAAACTACTGTAGATATCTGTAGTTATCTAGTAAACCACTGTAGTTATCTAGAAAACTACTGTAGTTATCTGGTAAACTACTGTAGTTATCTGTAGTTATCTAGTAAACTACTGTTCAGTCTGAGATGTTGCTGCAGCACCAGTCTAACCCGTGTATCTCTCTGTGTTCAGTCTGAGATGTTGCTGCAGCACCAGTCTAACCCGTGTATCTCTCTCTATCTCTCTCTGTGTTCAGTCTGAGATGCTACTGCAGCACCAGTCTAACCCGTGTATCTCTCTCTATCTCTCTCTCTGTGTTCAGTCTGAGATGTTGCTGCAGCACCAGTCTAACCCGTGTATCTCTCTCTATCTCTCTCTCTGTGTTCAGTCTGAGATGTTGCTGCAGCACCAGTCTAACCCGTGTATCTCTCTCTATCTCTCTCTCTGTGTTCAGTCTGAGATGTTGCTGCAGCACCAGTCTAACCCGTGTATCTCTCTCTATCTCTCTCTCTGTGTTCAGTCTGAGATGCTGCTGCAGCACCAGTCTAACCCGTGTATCTCTCTCTATCTCTCTCTCTGTGTTCAGTCTGAGATGTTGCTGCAGCACCAGTCTAACCCGTGTATCTCTCTCTATCTCTCTCTCTGTGTTCAGTCTGAGATGTTGCTGCAGCACCAGTCTAACCCGTGTATCTCTCTCTATCTCTCTCTCTGTGTTCAGTCTGAGATGCTGCTGCAGCACCAGTCTAACCCGTGTATCTCTCTCTATCTCTCTCTCTGTGTTCAGTCTGGGATGTTGCTGCAGCAGCAGTCTAACCCGTGTATCTCTCTCTATCTCTCTCTCTGTGTTCAGTCTGAGATGTTGCTGCAGCACCAGTCTAACCCGTGTATCTCTCTCTATCTCTCTCTCTGTGTTCAGTCTGAGATGTTGCTGCAGCACCAGTCTAACCCGTGTATCTCTCTCTATCTCTCTCTCTGTGTTCAGTCTGAGATGCTGCTGCAGCACCAGTCTAACCCATGTATCTCTCTCTATCTCTCTCTCTGTGTTCAGTCTGAGATGTTGCTGCAGCACCAGTCTAACCCGTGTATCTCTATCTATCTCTCTCTCTGTGTTCAGTCTGAGATGCTGCTGCAGCACCAGTCTAACCCGTGTATCTCTCTCTATCTCTCTCTCTGTGTTCAGTCTGAGATGTTGCTGCAGCACCAGTCTAACCCGTGTATCTCTCTCTATCTCTCTCTCTGTGTTCAGTCTGAGATGCTGCTGCAGCACCAGTCTAACCCGTTTATCTCTCTCTATCTCTCTCTCTGTGTTCAGTCTGAGATGTTGCTGCAGCACCAGTCTAACCCGTGTATCTCTCTCTATCTCTCTCTCTGTGTTCAGTCTGAGATGTTGCTGCAGCACCAGTCTAACCCGTGTATCTCTCTCTATCTCTCTCTCTGTGTTCAGTCTGAGATGCTGCTGCAGCACCAGTCTAACCCGTGTATCTCTCTCTATCTCTCTGTGTTCAGTCTGAGATGTTGCTGCAGCACCAGTCTAACCCGTGTATCTCTCTCTATCTCTCTCTCTGTGTTCAGTCTGAGATGTTGCTGCAGCACCAGTCTAACCCATGTATCTCTCTCTGTGTTCAGTCTGAGATGTTGCTGCAGCACCAGTCTAACCCGTGTATCTCTCTCTATCTCTCTCTGTGTGTTCAGTCTGAGATGTTGCTGCAGCACCAGTCTAACCCGTGAATCTCTCTCTATCTCTCTCTGTGTTCAGTCTGAGATGCTGCTGCAGCACCAGTCTAACCCGTGTATCTCTCTCTATCTCTCTCTGTGTGTTCAGTCTGAGATGCTGCTGCAGCACCAGTCTAACCCGTGTATCTCTCTCTATCTCTCTCTCTGTGTTCAGTCTGAGATGCTGCTGCAGCACCAGTCTAACCCGTGTATCTCTCTATCTCTCTCTCTGTGTTCAGTCTGAGATGCTGCTGCAGGACCAGTCTAACCCGTGTATCTCTCTATCTTTCTGTGTTCAGTCTGAGATGCTGCTGCAGCACCAGTCTAACCCGTGTATCTCTCTCTGTGTTCAGTCTGAGATGCTGCTGCATTACCAGTCTAACCCGTGTATCTCTCTATCTCTCTGTGTTCAGTCTGAGATGTTGCTGCAGCACCAGTCTAACCCGTGTATCTCTCTCTCTGTGTTCAGTCTGAGATGTTGCTGCAGCACCAGTCTAACCCGTGTATCTCTCTCTATCTCTCTCTCTGTGTTCAGTCTGAGATGTTGCTGCAGCACCAGTCTAACCCATGTATCTCTCTCTGTGTTCAGTCTGAGATGCTGCTGCAGCACCAGTCTAACCCGTGTATCTCTCTATCTCTCTGTGTTCAGTCTGAGATGTTGCTGCAGCACCAGTCTAACCCGTGTATCTCTCTCTGTGTTCAGTCTGAGATGCTGCTGCAGCACCAGTCTAACCCGTGTATCTCTCTCTGTGTTCAGTCTGAGATGCTGCTGCAGCACCAGTCTAACACGTGTATCTCTCTCTATCTCTCTCTGTGTTCAGTCTGAGATGTTGCTGCAGCACCAGTCTAACCCGTGTATCTCTCTCTATCTCTCTCTGTGTTGAGTCTGAGATGTTGCTGCAGCACCAGTCTAACCCATGTATCTCTCTATCTCTCTGTTTTCAGTCTGAGATGCTGCTGCAGCACCAGTCTAACCCGTGTATCTCTCTCTGTGTTCAGTCTGAGATGTTGCTGCAGCACCAGTCTAACCCATTTATCTCTCTCTCTGTGTTCAGTCTGAGATGCTGCTGCAGCACCAGTCTAACCCGTGTATCTCTCTCTCTATCTCTCTCTCTGTGTTCAGTCTGAGATGATGCTGCAGCACCAGTCTAACCCGTGTATCTCTCTATCTCTCTGTGTTCAGTCTGAGATGCTGCTGCAGCACCAGTCTAACCCGTGTATCTCTCTCTGTGTTCAGTCTGAGATGCTGCTGCAGCACCAGTCTAACCCGTGTATCTCTCTATCTCTCTGTGTTCAGTCTGAGATGTTGCTGCAGCACCAGTCTAACCCGTGTATCTCTCTCTCTGTGTTCAGTCTGAGATGCTGCTGCAGCACCAGTCTAACCCGTGTATCTCTCTATCTCTCTCTGTGTTCAGTCTGAGATGTTGCTGCAGCACCAGTCTAACCCGTGTATCTCTCTCTATCTCTCTCTGTGTTCAGTCTGAGATGTTGCTGCAGCACCAGTCTAACCCATGTATCTTTCTATCACTCTGTGTTCAGTCTGAGATGCTGCTGCAGCACCAGTCTAACCCGTGTATCTCTCTCTGTGTTCAGTCTGAGATGTTGCTGCAGCACCAGTCTAACCCGTGTATCTCTCTCTCTGTGTTCAGTCTGAGATGCTGCTGCAGCACCAGTCTAACCCGTGTATCTCTATCTATCTCTCTCTCTGTGTTCAGTCTGAGATGTTGCTGCAGCACCAGTCTAACCCGTGTATCTCTCTCTATCTCTCTCTCTGTGTTCAGTCTGAGATGTTGCTGCACCACCAGTCTAACCCGTGTATTTCTCTCTGTGTTCAGTCTGAGATACTGCTGCAGCACCAGTCTAACCCGTGTATCTCTCTCTGTGTTCAGTCTGAGATGCTGCTGCAGCACCAGTCTAACCCGTGTATCTATCTCTGTGTTCAGTCTGAGATGCTGCTGCAGCACCAGTCTAACACGTGTATCTCTCTCTGTGTTCAGTCTGAAATGCTGCTGCAGCACCAGTCTAACCCTTGTATCTCTCTCTGTGTTCAGTCTGAGATGCTGCTGCAGCACCAGTCTAACCCGTATATCTCTCTCTGTGTTCAGTCTGAGATGCTGCTGCAGCACCAGTCTAACCCGTGTATCTCTCTCTCTGTGTTCAGTCTGAGATGCTGCTGCAGCACCAGTCTAACCCGTGTATCTCTCTCTGTGTTCAGTCTGAGATGCTGCTGCAGCACCAGTCTAACCCGTGTATCTCTCTCTATCTCTCTCTGTGTTCAGTCTGAGATGTTGCTGCAGCACCAGTCTAACCCTTGTATCTCTCTCTATCTCTCTCTCTGTGTGTTCAGTCTGAGATGCTGCTGCAGCACCAGTGTAACCCGTGTTTCTCTCTATGTCTCTCTGTGTGTTCAGTCTGAGATGCTGCTGCAGCACCAGTCTAACCCAGGTATCTCTCTCTGTGTTCAGTCTGAGATGCTGCTGCAGCACCAGTCTAACCCGTGTATCTCTCTCTCTGTGTTCAGTCTGAGATGCTGCTGCAGCACCAGTCTAATCCGTGTATCTCTCTCTCTGTGTTCAGTCTGAGATGCTGCTGCAGCACCAGTCTAACCCGTGTATCTCTCTCTCTGTGTGTTCAGTCTGAGATGCTGCTGCAGCACCAGTCTAACCCGTGTATCTCTCTCTCTGTGTGTTCAGTCTGAGATGCTGCTGCAGCACCAGTCTAACCCATGTATCTCTCTCTCTCTGTGTTCAGTCTGAGATGCTGCTGCAGCACCAGTCTAACCCGTGTATCTCTCTGTGTTCAGTCTGAGATGCTGCTGCAGCACCAGTCTAACCCGTGTATCTCTCTCTCTGTGTGTTCAGTCTGAGATGCTGCTGCAGCACCAGTGTAACCCGTGTATCTCTCTCTCTGTGTGTTCAGTCTGAGATGCTGCTGCAGCACCAGTCTAACCCATGTATCTCTCTCTCTCTGTGTTCAGTCTGAGATGCTGCTGCAGCACCAGTCTAACCCGTGTATCTCTCTCTGTGTTCAGTCTGAGATGCTGCTGCAGCACCAGTCTAACCCGTGTATCTCTCTCTGTGTTCAGTCTGAGATGCTGCTGCAGCACCAGTCTAACCCGTGTATCTCTCTATCTCTCTCTGTGTTCAGTCTGAGATGTTGCTGCAGCACCAGTCTAACCCGTGTATCTCTCTCTATCTCTCTCTGTGTTCAGTCTGAGATGTTGCTGCAGCACCAGTCTAACCCATGTATCTTTCTATCACTCTGTGTTCAGTCTGAGATGCTGCTGCAGCACCAGTCTAACCCGTGTATCTCTCTCTGTGTTCAGTCTGAGATGTTGCTGCAGCACCAGTCTAACCCGTGTATCTCTCTCTCTGTGTTCAGTCTGAGATGCTGCTGCAGCACCAGTCTAACCCGTGTATCTCTATCTATCTCTCTCTC
>NW_021823358.1:0-25000 GCF_901001165.1 Salmo trutta | reverse complement strand
CCTCCTCGTCCTCCTCCTCTTCCTCCTCTCTCCTCTCCTCCTCTCTCTACAAGTCTGGAGCAGCCGAGCCTGCCAGGTATCCGGGCTAAAACTCTTAGCTTGTAATAAATCATATAAATCAATACAATTTGTTTTCTTCTATATAATCAATACTATGATCAGTACATCATATTACTATAGTATTACTGTAGTAGTGTGCATCCCATCACTGTTGTTAACAGTAGTATTTATCAATAGTCGTAGTATTTATTATCAGTAGTATTTGTCAATAGTCGTAGTATTTATTATCAGTAGTATTTATCAATAGTCGTAGTAATTATTATCAGTAGTATTTGTCAAAAGTCGTAGTATTTATTAGCAGTAGTATTTATCAATAGTCGTAGTATTTATTAACAGTAGTATTTATCAATAGTCGTAGTATTTATTATCAGTAGTATTTATCAATAGTCATAGTATTTATTAGCAGTAGTATTTATCAGTAGTCATATTATTTATTAGCAGTAGTATTTATCAATAGTCGTAGTATTTATTAGCAGTAGTATTAATCAATAGTCATAGTATTTATTATCAGTAGTATTTATCAATAGTCATAGTATTTATTATCAGTAGTATTTATTATCAGTAGTATTTATTATCAGTAGTATTTATTAGCAGTAGTATTTATCAGTAGTATTATTTATCAGTAGTCATAGTATTTATTATCAGTAGTATTTATTATCAGTAGTATTTATTAGCAGTAGTATTTATCAGCAGTAATATTTATTAGCAGTAGTATTGTTAGTAGTATTTATTATCAGTAGTATTTATTATCAGTAGTATTTATTATCAGTAGTATTTATTAGCAGTAGTATTTATTAGCAGTAGTATTTATCAGCAGTAGTATTTATCAGCAGTAGTATTTATCAGCAGTAGTATTTATTATCAGTAGTATTTATTAGCAGTAGTATTTATCAGCAGTAGTATTTATTATCAGTAGTATTTATCAGCAGTAGTATTTATTAGCAGTAGTATTGTTAGTAACCAGAACAGTGGTTTGTATCAGCGTTGTTAGCGTTAACCGTTCTGTTGTTGTTATTGTTTGTATCAGCGTTGTTAGCGTTAACCGTTCTGTTGTTGTTATTGTTTGTATCAGCGTTGTTAGCGTTAACCGTTCTGTTGTTGTTATTGTTTGTATCAGCGTTGTTAGCGTTGACCGTTCTGTTGTTGTTATTGTTGTTGTTGTTTTGGTATTGACACTAGTTCTAGGTGTAATAGTGTTGTAATTGTGGTGTATTGTTAGTGTGTTATAGTTTCGGTCTAGGTATTATAGATTGGGCATCGACTTGTGCTGCTCGCTCACGTGTCTCCACTCTCCGTCTCTGTCTGCCAATCTATCTTGTCCTATTTCTATGTATCTCCACGTGTACTGATATTAAGGACTTTGTGTGGTGGTGTGTAGGTGGGGTAATAAGGGGTAATAAGGGGTAGTGTATCAGCAGGGGGGTAATAAGGGGTAGTGTATCAGGGTAAAGGGGTAATAAGGGGTAGTGTATCAGGGTAAAGGGGTAATAAGGGGTAGTGTATCAGCAGGGGGGTAATAAGGGGTAGTGTATCAGGGTAAAGGGGTAATAAGGGGTAGTGTATCAGGGTAAAGGGGTAATAAGGGGTAGTGTATCAGCAGGGGGGTAATAAGGGGTAGTGTATCAGCAGGGGGGTAATAAGGGGTAGTGTATCAGGGTAAAGGGGTAATAAGGGGTAGTGTATCAGCAGGGTAAAGGGGTAATAAGGGGTAGTGTATCAGGGTAAAGGGGTAATAAGGGGTAGTGTATCAGCAGGGGGGTAATAAGGGGTAGTGTATCAGCAGGGGGGTAATAAGGGGTAGTGTATCAGCAGGGGGGTAATAAGGGGTAGTGTATCAGCAGGGGGGTAATAAGGGGTAGTGTATCAGCAGGGGTTAATAAGGGGTAGTGTATCAGCAGGGGGGTAATAAGGGGTAGTGTATCAGGGTAAAGGGGTAATAAGGGGTAGTGTATCAGCAGGGGGGTAATAAGGGGTAGTGTATCAGCAGGGGGGTAATAAGGGGTAGTGTATCAGCAGGGGGGTAATAAGGGGTAGTGTATCAGCAGGGGGGTAATAAGGGGTAGTGTATCAGGGTAAAGGGGTAATAAGGGGTAGTGTATCAGGGTAAAGGGGTAATAAGGGGTAGTGTATCAGGGTAAAGGGGTAATAAGGGGTAGTGTATCAGGGTAAAGGGGTAATAAGGGGTAGTGTATCAGCAGGGGGTAATAAGGGGTAGTGTATCAGCAGGGGGGTAATAAGGGGTAGTGTATCAGGGTAAAGGGGTAATAAGGGGTAGTGTATCAGCAGGGGTTAATAAGGGGTAGTGTATCAGCAGGGGGGTAATAAGGGGTAGTGTAGCAGGGTAAAGGGGTAATAAGGGGTAGTGTATCAGCAGGGGGGTAATAAGGGGTAGTGTATCAGCAGGGGGTAATAAGGGGTAGTGTATCAGCAGGGGGGTAATAAGGGGTAGTGTATCAGCAGGGGGGTAATAAGGGGTAGTGTATCAGGGTAAAGGGGGTAATAAGGGGTAGTGTATCAGGGTAAAGGGGTAATAAGGGGTAGTGTATCAGGGTAAAGGGGTAATAAGGGGTAGTGTATCAGGGTAAAGGGGTAATAAGGGGTAGTGTATCAGCAGGGGGGTAATAAGGGGTAGTGTATCAGGGTAAAGGGGTAATAAGGGGTAGTGTATCAGGGTAAAGGGGTAATAAGGGGTAGTGTATCAGGGTAAAGGGGTAATAAGGGGTAGTGTATCAGGGTAAAGGGGTAATAAGGGGTAGTGTATCAGGGTAAAGGGGTAATAAGGGGTAGTGTATCAGGGTAAAGGGGTAATAAGGGGTAGTGTATCAGGGTAAAGGGGTAATAAGGGGTAGTGTATCAGCAGGGGGGTAATAAGGGGTAGTGTATCAGGGTAAAGGGGTAATAAGGGGTAGTGTATCAGCAGGGGGGTAATAAGGGGTAGTGTATCAGGGTAAAGGGGTAATAAGGGGTAGTGTATCAGCAGGGGGGTAATAAGGGGTAGTGTATCAGGGTAAAGGGTAATAAGGGGTAGTGTATCAGCAGGGGGGTAATAAGGGGTAGTGTATCAGCAGGGGGGTAATAAGGGGTAGTGTATCAGGGTAAAGGGGTAATAAGGGGTAGTGTATCAGCAGGGGGGTAATAAGGGGTAGTGTATCAGGGTAAAGGGGTAATAAGGGGTAGTGTATCAGGGTAAAGGGTAATAAGGGGTAGTGTATCAGGGTAAAGGGGTAATAAGGGGTAGTGTATCAGGGTAAAGGGGTAATAAGGGGTAGTGTATCAGCAGGGGGGTAATAAGGGGTAGTGTATCAGCAGGGGGGTAATAAGGGGTAGTGTATCAGGGTAAAGGGGTAATAAGGGGTAGTGTATCAGCAGGGGGGTAATAAGGGGTAGTGTATCAGCAGGGGGGTAATAAGGGGTAGTGTATCAGCAGGGGGGTAATAAGGGGTAGTGTATCAGGGTAAAGGGGTAATAAGGGGTAGTGTATCAGGGTAAAGGGGTAATAAGGGGTAGTGTATCAGCAGGGGGGTAATAAGGGGTAGTGTATCAGGGTAAAGGGGTAATAAGGGGTAGTGTATCAGGGTAAAGGGGTAATAAGGGGTAGTGTATCAGGGTAAAGGGGTAATAAGGGGTAGTGTATCAGCAGGGGGGTAATAAGGGGTAGTGTATCAGGGTAAAGGGGTAATAAGGGGTAGTGTATCAGGGTAAAGGGGTAATAAGGGGTAGTGTATCAGGGTAAAGGGTAATAAGGGGTAGTGTATCAGGGTAAAGGGGTAATAAGGGGTAGTGTATCAGGGTAAAGGGGTAATAAGGGGTAGTGTATCAGCAGGGTAAAGGGGTAATAAGGGGTAGTGTATCAGGGTAAAGGGGTAATAAGGGGTAGTGTATCAGCAGGGGGGGTAATAAGGGGTAGTGTATCAGCAGGGGGGTAATAAGGGGTAGTGTATCAGGGTAAAGGGGTAATAAGGGGTAGTGTATCAGGGTAAAGGGGTAATAAGGGGTAGTGTATCAGGGTAAAGGGGTAATAAGGGGTAGTGTATCAGCAGGGGGGTAATAAGGGGTAGTGTATCAGCAGGGGGGTAATAAGGGGTAGTGTATCAGGGTAAAGGGGTAATAAGGGGTAGTGTATCAGCAGGGGGGTAATAAGGGGTAGTGTATCAGGGTAAAGGGGTAATAAGGGGTAGTGTATCAGCAGGGGGGTAATAAGGGGTAGTGTATCAGCAGGGGGGTAATAAGGGGTAGTGTATCAGCAGGGGGGTAATAAGGGGTAGTGTATCAGCAGGGGGGTAATAAGGGGTAGTGTATCAGGGTAAAGGGGTAATAAGGGGTAGTGTATCAGCAGGGTAAAGGGGTAATAAGGGTAGTGTATCAGCAGGGGGGTAATAAGGGGTAGGTATCAGCAGGGGGGTAATAAGGGGTAGTGTATCAGGGTAAAGGGGTAATAAGGGGTAGTGTATCAGGGTAAAGGGGTAATAAGGGGTAGTGTATCAGGGTAAAGGGGTAATAAGGGGTAGTGTATCAGGGTAAAGGGGTAATAAGGGGTAGTGTATCAGCAGGGGGGTAATAAGGGGTAGTGTATCAGCAGGGGGGTAATAAGGGGTAGTGTATCAGCAGGGGGTAATAAGGGGTAGTGTATCAGCAGGGTAAAGGGGTAATAAGGGGTAGTGTATCAGGGTAAAGGGGTAATAAGGGGTAGTGTATCAGCAGGGGGGTAATAAGGGGTAGTGTATCAGGGTAAAGGGGTAATAAGGGGTAGTGTATCAGGGTAAAGGGGTAATAAGGGGTAGTGTATCAGCAGGGGGGTAATAAGGGGTAGTGTATCAGCAGGGGGGTAATAAGGGGTAGTGTATCAGGGTAAAGGGGTAATAAGGGGTAGTGTATCAGGGTAAAGGGGTAATAAGGGTAGTGTATCAGGGTAAAGGGGTAATAAGGGGTAGTGTATCAGCAGGGGGGTAATAAGGGGTAGTGTATCAGGGTAAAGGGGTAATAAGGGGTAGTGTATCAGCAGGGGGGTAATAAGGGGTAGTGTATCAGCAGGGGGGTAATAAGGGGTAGTGTATCAGCAGGGGGGTAATAAGGGGTAGTGTATCAGGGTAAAGGGGTAATAAGGGGTAGTGTATCAGGGTAAAGGGGTAATAAGGGGTAGTGTATCAGCAGGGGGGTAATAAGGGGTTGATTGTCTTTGTTTGTGTGTGTGTGTGTGTGTGTGTGTGTGTGTGTGTGTGTGTGTGTATCAGGTTCTCGGGGCTCTGAGTCCAGTCCCCACGGGTCTCCCACACGCGGCCAGCAGGGCGGCGCCAGCGAGGATGTCTGGGTTCTCCGGAAGCCCCTCGCAGGTACGAGGGTGTGTTGTTGTGTTGGTGTATTGGTGTGAGTGTGCATGTGTACTGTTGTATGTATTATTAATTAATATAGTTAATAATATAGTTAATTAATATAGTTAATTAGTATTGTTAATTAGTATAGTTAATTCATATTGTTAATTAGTATAGTTAATTAATATAGTTCATTAATGTAGTTAATTAATATAGTTCATTAATATTGTTAATTAATATCGTTAATTAATATTGTTAATTATTATAGTTAATTAATATTGTTAATATAGTTTATTATTATAGTTAATTGATATTGTTAATTAATATAGCTAATTAGTATAGTTAATTGATATTGTTAATTAATATAGTTTATTAATATATATTAGTCAATATTTGAACATATGTATTATGGAGTACAGAGCCTTCAGAAAGTATTCACACCCCCTTGACTTATTCCACATATTTATTGTTACAGCCTGTAACGGCTTGTCTGTGGTGTGGCGGAACGAAGCCAGGAAGCAGCGAACACGGTGTGGTAATTTTAATCAAACCACAATGTACAAAATTAAAGGGCTCCCAACAACAGGGAAAAATAGAACCAACAAGCACAGTCGAACAAACTGCAGTCGACACACAGAAAGACAATCCCGCACAATAGGGAGCGGGCCAGCTGAACTAAATAGCCGTCCTAATGACTAACTCAGGGCAGGTGAGAAAACATTAAAAAGGGAAAAACAAAAAGGGAATCGGTGGCAGCTAATAGGCCGGTGACGACGACCGCCGAGCGCCACCCGAGCAGGAGGGGGCGCCACCGTCGGTGGGAATCGTGACACAGCCTGAATTCAGAATGGATTGAATATGTGTTTTCTCACCCATCTACCCACAATACCCCATAATTACAAAAAAACATGTTTTTTTATTTTTATTTATTCAACATAAAATACAGAAATATCTAATTTACAAATGTATTCACACCCCTGAGTCATTAACATGTTAGAATCCCCTTTGGCAGCGATTACAGATGTGAGTCTCTAAGAGCTTTCCACACCTGGATTCTACAATTTTTGCCCATTATTCTTTACACAATTCTTCAAACTTTGTCAAATTGGTTGTTGATCATCGCTAGACAACCATTTTCAAGTCTTGGCATAGATTTTCTAGTAGATTTAAGTCAAAACTACAACTCAGGAACATTCAATGTCTTCTTGGTAAGCAACTCCAGTGTAGATTTGGCCTTGTGTTTTAGGTTATTGTCCTGCTGAAAGGGGAATGCCTCTCCCAGTGTAGATTTGGCCTTGTGTTTTAGGTTATTGTCCTGCTGAAAGGGTAATTCCTCTCCCAGTGTAGATTTGGCCTTGTGTTTTTAGGTTATTGTCCTGCTGAAAGGTGAATTCATCTCCCAGTGTCTGGTGGAAATCAGACGTAACCAGGTTTTCAAAACGAATGGAGGACCAAGGCACTCTTCATATAATAAATAAAAATGCCTTTATTTATTTTGTACCTTTATTTAACTAGGCAAGTCGGTTAAGAACAAATTCTTATTTTACAATGACGGCCTACCGGAGAACAGTGGGTTAACCGCCTCGTTCAGGGGGCAGGTCGACAGAGTTGTACCTTGTCAGCTCGGGGATTTAATCAGCCAATCTTTCGGTTACTGGCCCAATGCTCTAACCACTATGCTACCTGCCTCTTTGTATGGCATGGTCAATGGAAACAAAGTTTAAAAAAAACTCTGACGCGTTTCTGATCCCTGTGCTTAGTTCCATTACGTTTCTTTTTCATCCTGAAAAACTCCACCCAGTTCCTTAACGATTACAAGCATACCCATAACATGATGCAGCCACCGCAATGCTTGAAAACATGGAGAGTGATACTCAGTAATGTGTTGTGTTGTCAGGTTTGAAGGACCCAGATGCAGATTGTGTCGGAGTAACAATGTTTATTACGGCAACAGGGGCAGGCAAACGACAGGTCAGGGCAGGAAAACGACAGGTCAGGGCAGGCAAACGACAGGTCAGGGAAGGCAAACGACAGGTCAGGGAAGGCAAACGACAGGTCAAGGCAGGCAAACGACAGGTCAGGGTAGGCAAACGACAGGTCAGGGCAGGCAAACGACAGGTCAGGGTAGGCAAACGACAGGTCAGGGCAGGCAAACGACAGGTCAGGGAAGGCAAACGACAGGTCAGGGAAGGCAAACGACAGGTCAAGGCAGGCAAACGACAGGTCAGGGTAGGCAAACGACAGGTCAGGGCAGGCAAACGACAGGTCAGGGTAGGCAAACGACAGGTCAGGGCAGGCAAACGACAGATCAGGGTAGGGTTAGGGTTAGGGTTAGGGTTAGGGTTAGGGTGTGGTATGTGTTCGATTTGCTCCAAACATAACACTTTGTATTCAGGACAAAAAGTTAATTGCTTTGCCACATTTTTTTTCAGTATTACTTTAGTGCCTTGTTTAAACAGGATGCATATTTTGGAATAGTTTTTATTCTATACAGGCTTCCTCCTTTTCACTCTGTCCTTTAGGTTAGTATTGTGGAGTAACTACAATGTTGTTGATCCATCCTCAGTTCTCTCCTATCACAGCCATTAAACTCTGTAACTGTTTTTAAAGTCACCATTTGGCCTCATGGTGAAATCCCTGAGCGGTTTCCTTCCTCTCCGGCAACTGAGTTAGGAAGGAAACGCCTGTATCTTTGTAGTGACTGGGTGTATTGATACACCATCCAAAATGTAATTAATACCTACATCAATGTCTGCTTTACTTGGGTCATTGCGCTCTAGCATCTCCTTGTGGCCGGGTGCCTGCAGGCTGACTTGGGTCGTCAATTGAACGATGTTTCACATTGTTGCAGCTGGCTTCTGGGTTAAGTGAGCGGGTGTTAAGAAGCTGGGTCATGTTTCAGAGGACACGTGACTCGACCTTCGCCTCTCCAGAGCCTGCGATGAGCGTTGAGAAAATATCATAATTGGGAGAAAAAGGGAAAAAAAAAAAAAAGATATACAAAAATGAAGTTTAACCTCTATGGGACCGGCGGGACGAATTCGTCCCACCTACGTAACAGCCAGTTGAATCCTGTGGCGCGATTTTTAAAACGTTTGAAATACTATTACTTCAATTTCTCAAACATATGATTATTTTACAGCTATTTAAAGACAAGACTCTCGTTAACTTCTTGGGGCTATGTGGGACGTTAGCGTGCCACCCGTGGCGCACCCTATCAACAGCAGGTGCATTTCAAGAGCGGCAAATTTGAAACCAAATAAATGTCAAAATTCAAATTTCTCAAACATACAACTAACTTACAGCCTTTGAAAGATAAACATCTCCTTAATCTAACCACGTTGTCCGATTTCAAAAAGGTTTTACGGGGAAAGCATAAAGTTAGGTTGTTAGGAGAGTACATTGATAATAGCTGTGTGTAATGCATTGTCGATTCAAAGACAGGCGTCACCAAAACCATAAAATCAGCTAAAATTATGCACTAACCTTTTACAATCTCCATCAGATGACACTCCTAGGACATTATGTTAGACAATGCATGCATTTTTAGTTCTATCAAGTTCATATTTATATCTAAAAACAGCGTTTTACTATGGCGTTGATGTTCAGGAAATCGTTTCCCTCCAATACCGGCAGTCAAGTCATGACAACAAAATAATTAATTAATATTAGAAAACATTGGTAAAATATTATATTGTTATTCAAAGAATTATAGATTTACATCTCTTGAACGCAATGGACTTGTCAGATTTAAAATTAACCTTACTGGGAAATCACACTTTGCAATAATCTGAGCACTGCGCCCAGAAAAATACGCATTGCGATACAGACTAACCGCCATGTTGGAGAGATCTAAAATCGAAAATACTATGTAAATAATCCATTACCTTTGATTCTCTTCATCAGATGTCACTTCCAAAGAATCCCAGGTCCATAACGAATGTAGTTTTGTTCAAAAAAGCTCATCATTCATGTCCAAAAACCTCCGTGTTGTTAGCACATGATCTAAGCCAGCCGGACTTCACTTCACATCACGAACGGAAAAAATATATTTACGTTCGTTCAAACATGTCAAACGTTGTATCGCATAAATCATTAGGGCCTTTTTCACCAGAACATGAATAAAATTCAAGGCGGACCATTGGGTTCTCTTTTAAAACGTTTCGGAATGAGAGTACCCACCATCAACTCGCGCGCAAGGTGTCTAATGGGCCATCACAGTTCCAAGGCTCTTATTCGGTCAGATCTCACTGTAGAAGACGCAAAACACTTTGTAAAGGCTGGGGACATCTTGTGGAAGCAATAGGAAGTGCCAAAACATTCCTCACCCCCTTTGTTTTTCAATGGTATAGGCTTAAAGTCAATTCAACACATCAGGTATCCACTTCCTGTCAGAATCTGTCTCAGGGTTTTGCCTGCCAAATGAGTTCTGTTATACTCACAGACACCATTCAAACAGTTTTTGAAACTTTAGGGTGTTTTCTATCCATATATAATAAGTATATGCATATTGTAGTTACTGGGTAGGATTAGTAACCAGATTAATAACCTCTTACATCTACACGTTCCGCTAGCGGAACGTCTGCTCCAATATCCAATGATGGGCGGGGCGCGAAATCCGAAAACTTACACTTTTCAAACATATGACTATTTTACAGCTATTTAAAGACAAGACTCTCCTTTATCTAACCAAACTGTCCGATTTCAAAAAGGCTTTACAGCGAAAGCAAAACATTAGATTATGTCAGCAGAGTACCCAGCCAGAAATAATCACACAGCCATTTTTCAAGCTAGCATATCATGTCACAAAAACCCAAACCATAGCTAAATGCAGCACTAACCTTTGATGATCTTCATCAGATGACACACCTAGGACATTGTGTTATACAATACATGCATGTCTGTTCAATCAAGTTCATATTTATATCAAAAACCAGCTTTTTACATTAGCATGTGACGTTCAGAACTAGCATTCCCACCGAACACTTCCGGTGATTTTACTAAATTACTCACGATAAACGTTCACAAAAAGCATAACAATTATTTTAAGAATTATAGATACAGAACTCCTCTATGCACTCGATATGTCCGATTTTAAAATAGCTTTTCGGATGAAGCACATTTTGCAATAATCTAAGTACATAGCCCGGCGTTACAGGGCTAGCTATTTAGACACCCTGCAAGTTTAGCCTTTACCAAAATCACATTTCCTATAAGAAAAATGTTCTTACCTTGCTTGTTCTTCATCAGAATACACTGCCAGGACTTCTACTTCAATAACAAATGTAGGTTTGGTCCCAAATAATCCATCGTTATATCCAAACAGCGACGTTTTGTTCGTGCGTTCTAGACACTATCCCAACGCTAAATCTCGGCCACGAGCATGACGCAAAATATGACAAAAAATTTCTTAATATTCCATTACCGTACTTCGAAGCATGTCAACCGCTGTTTAAAACCAATATTTATGCAATTTATCTCGTAGAGAAGCGATAATATTCCGACCGGGAATCTGCCTGTCTGTAAACTGAGGAAAAAACCGAAAGCCGGGGGCGGGGCGTGTCACGCGCCTAAGGCTTAGTCCATTGAGTGACCACTTAGCTTTTGCTCTCCTTTGTTTCAGCCAGGGCTTTGAATTACGTCATTCCTGTTTTTCCCGGGCTATGAGACCTCATTGGAGACGTGCGAAGTGTCACGTAAGAGCAGAGATCCTTTGTAAACGATAGAGATAATAAAGAAGGGCAAGAAATGTTCAGACAGGGTACTTCCTGAACAGAAGCATCTCAGGTTTTTGCCTGCCATAGGAGTTCTGTTATACTCACAGACACCATTCAAACAGTTTCAGAAACTTTGGAGTGTTTTCTCTCCAAAGCTAATAATTATATGCATATTCCAGTTTCTGGGCAGGACTAATAATCAGATTAAATCGGGTACGTTTTTTATCCAGCCGTGAAAATACTGCCCCCTAGCCATAAGAGGTTAAATCGGGTACATTTTTTTATCCAGCCGTGAAAATACTGCCCCCTATACCCTAACAGGTTAATCTAACCACACTGTCCAATTTCAAAAAGGCTTTACAACGAAAGCAAAACATTAGATTATGTCAGCAGAGTACCCAGCCAGAAATAATCAGACACCCATTTTTCAAGCTAGCATATAATGTCACAAAAACCCAAACCACAGCTAAATGCAGCACTAACCTTTTATGATCTTCATCAGATGACACCCCTATGACATTATGTTATACAATACATGCATGTCTGTTCAATCAAGTTCATATTTATATCAAAAACCAGCTTTTTACATTAGCATGTGACGTTCAGAAAAAGCATACCCCCCGCAAACTTCCGGGGAATTTACTAACAATTTACTAAATTACTCACGATAAACGTTCACAAAAAGCATAACAATTATTTTAAGAATTATAGATACATTACTCCTCTATGCACTCGATATGTCCGATTTTAAAATAGCTTTTCGGATGAAGCACATTTTGCAATATTCTAAGTACATAGCCCAGCCATCACGGGCTAGCTATTTAGACACCCACCCAGTTTAGCCTTCACCAAAATCACATTTCCTATAAGAAAAATGGTCTTACCTTTCCTGTTCTTCGTCAGAATGCACTCCCAGGACTTCTACTTCAATAACAAATGTAGGTTTGGTCCCAAATAATCCATCGTTATATCCAAACAGCGGCGTTTTGTTTGTGCGTTCTAGACACTATCAGAATGGTAAATCACGGTTGTGCGCATGGCGCAGAACGTGACAAAAAAATTCTAAATATTCCATTACCGTACTTCGAAGCATGTCAACCGCTGTTTAAAATCAATTTTTATGCCATTATTCTCGTAAAAAAGCGATAATATTCCGACCGGGAATCTGCAATTAGCTAAACAGCCGAAGGAAAATACTGCACGGGGTCGAATCGCGCACGCGCCTAATTCCATTGTCCTCTGATGGGCCACTTGGAAAAGGGGATTTTGTGTTTCAGCCTGAGGCTGCCTCGTCATCGTTCAGGTTTTTCCCGGGCTCTGAGAGCCTATTGGAGCCCTAGGAATTGTCACGTTACAGCTAAGATCCTGACTCTTCAATAAACAGAAGCAAGAACAACAACACCTTGTCAGACAGGGTACTTCCTGCATGAAACCTTCTCAGTTTTTGCCTGCCATAGGAGTTCTGTTATACTCACAGACACCATTCAAACAGTTTTAGAAACTTTAGGGTGTTTTCTATCCAAACCTGAACAATAATATGCATATTCTAGCTTCTGAGTTGGTGTAGGAGGCAGTTAAAAATGGGTACATATTTTTTCCAAAATTCTCAATAGCCCGTAGAATTTAATTTTTGAATTTAAAATTCAGGCTGTAACAAAGAAAATGTGGGAAAAAGTTTCTTTCTGAAGGAACTGCGTTTCTGTGCCTGTGTGCATAACAGATGATGTTGATCATTCATATCATCATTACTATCAGAAATGTATTTATTTATTTTTATTTCACATTTTTTTAACCAGGTATTTATATATTATATATATATATATATATATATAACCATTTATTTAACCAGGTAGGCCAGTTGAGAACAAGTCCTTTATTTAACCAGGTAGGCCAGTTGAGAACTCAGTTCTCATTTACAATTGCGACCTGGCCAAGATAAAGGAAAGCAGTTCGACACATACAACAACACAGAGTTACACATGGAGTAAAAACAAAACATACAGTCAATAACACTGTAGAAAAATAAGTCTATATACAATGTGAGCAAATGAGGTGAGATAAGGGAAGTAAAGGCAATAAATAGGCCATGGTGGCGAAGTAAATACAATATAGCAAGTAAATAAGAGAGGTCCTAGAGTAGAACCCTGAGGAACACCACATTCTATCTATTCCTAGAATAGAACCCTGAGGAACACCACATTCTATCTGTTCCTAGAATAGAACCCTGAGGAATACCACATTCTATCTATTCCTAGAATAGAACCCTGAGGAATACCACATTCTATCTATTCCTAGAATAGAACCCTGAGGAATACCACATTCTATCTATTCCTAGAATAGAACCCTGAGGAACACCACATTCTATCTATTCCTAGAATAGAACCCTGAGGAACACCACATTCTATCTAAACCTGTGTGTGTGTGTCTCTCTCTCTGTGTGTGTAGGTGGTGACCGTAGCAGCAGTGTGGGTAGTCTGGGTAGCGTTCGTTCCCTCGGCAGCGTCCAGAGTTCTGTAAATACTCAACATTCCTCGAACACGGCTCTTCCGCCCGCCACAGCACACGCTACCAACACGCCACCTGGCAGCCTGAACACGCACGGCCTCAACGCCCCAGGGCTGCACGCGCAGGCCGAGGGAGTCAAGGTGGGGGAAGGGCAGGCCGAGGGAGTCAAGGTGGGGGAAGGGCAGGCCGAGGGAGTCAAGGTGGGGGAAGGGCAGGCCGAGGGAGTCAAGGTGGGGGAAGGGCAGGCCGAGGGAGTCGAGGTGGGGGAAGGGCAGGCCGAGGGAGTCGAGGTGGGGGAAGGGCAGGCCGAGGGAGTCGAGGTGGGGGAAGGGAAGGCCGAGGGAGTCGAGGTGGGGGAAGGGCGGGCCGAGGGAGTCAAGGTGGGGGAAGGGCAGGCCGAGGGAGTCAAGGTGGGGGAAGGGCGGGCCGAGGGAGTCAAGGTGGGGGAAGGGCAGGCCGAGGGAGTCAAGGTGGGGGAAGGGAAGGCCGAGGGAGTCGAGGTGGGGGAAGGGCGGGCCGAGGGAGTCGAGGTGGGGGAAGGGCGGGCCGAGGGAGTCCAGGTGGGGGAAGGGCGGGCCGAGGGAGTCTAGGTGGGGGAAGGGCGGGCCGAGGGAGTCAAGGTGGGGGAAGGGCGGGCCGAGGGAGTCAAGGTGGGGGAAGGGCGGGAGGAGGGAGTCAAGGTGGGGGAAGGGCGGGCCGAGGGAGTCAAGGTGGGGGAAGGGCAGGAGGAGGGAGTCAAGGTGGGGGAAGGGCGGGAGGAGGGAGTCAAGGTGGGGGAAGGGCAGGAGGAGGGAGTCAAGGTGGGGGAAGGGCAGGCCGAGGGAGTCAAGGTGGGGGAAGGGCAGGAGGAGGGAGTCAAGGTGGGGGAAGGGCGGGAGGAGGGAGTCAAGGTGGGGGAAGGGCGGGAGGAGGGAGTCAAGGTGGGGGAAGGGCAGGAGGAGGGAGTCAAGGTGGGGGAAGGGCAGGAGGAGGGAGTCAAGGTGGGGAAGGGCGGGCCGAGGGAGTCAAGGTGGGGGAAGGGCGGGAGGAGGGAGTCAAGGTGGGGGAAGGGCAGGCCGAGGGAGTCTAGGTGGGGGAAGGGCGGGCCGAGGGAGTCAAGGTGGGGGAAGGGCGGGCCGAGGGAGTCAAGGTGGGGGAAGGGCGGGCCGAGGGAGTCAAGGTGGGGGAAGGGCGGGAGGAGGGAGTCAAGGTGGGGGAAGGGCGGGCCGAGGGAGTCAAGGTGGGGGAAGGGCAGGAGGAGGGAGTCAAGGTGGGGGAAGGGCGGGAGGAGGGAGTCAAGGTGGGGGAAGGGCGGGAGGAGGGAGTCAAGGTGGGGGAAGGGCAGGAGGAGGGAGTCAAGGTGGGGGAAGGGCAGGAGGAGGGAGTCAAGGTGGGGGAAGGGCGGGCCGAGGGAGTCAAGGTGGGGGAAGGGCGGGAGGAGGGAGTCAAGGTGGGGGAAGGGCGGGAGGAGGGAGTCAAGGTGGGGGAAGGGTGGTAGTCTTCCTCTGAATCACAGGGGAAATAAGCCTGTCTCTGGTGTGTGTGTGTGTTTTAGATGTGTGTGTGTGTGTGTGTGTTTTAGGTGTGTGTGTGTGTGTGTTTCAGCAGTGTGTGTGTGTGTTTTAGGTGTGTGTGTGTGTGTGTTTCAGCAGTGTGTGTGTGTGTGTGTGTGTGTGTGTGTTCTTCTATTTTGACTGATTGACTAAAGCCTCTTGTGTTTACGTTTAGCTCCTCGCCACTGTGATGTCCCAGTCAATAAAGGCAAAGGAGCATCTGTTGGAGCAGTCAGCAGGTAACCAGAATAATATTACTGTAATATTACTGTAATATTAATAACAGGACCAGTTCAGGTCTGTGGAGCAGGCAGCAGGTAACCAGAATAATATTACTGTAATATTACTGTAATATTAATAACAGGACCAGTCCAGGTCTGTGGAGCAGTCAGCAGGTAACCAGAATAATATTACTGTAATATTACTGTAATATTAATAACAGGACCAGTTCAGGTCTGTGGAGCAGGCAGCAGGTAACCAGAATAATATTACTGTAATATTACTGTAATATTAATAACAGGACCAGTCCAGGTCTGTGGAGCAGGCAGCAGGTAACCAGAATAATATTACTGTAATATTAATAACAGGACCAGTCCAGGTCTGTGGAGCAGGCAGCAGGTAACCAGAATAATATTACTGTAATATTACTGTAATATTAATAACAGGACCAGTCCAGGTCTGTGGAGCAGGCAGCAGGTAACCAGAATAATATTACTGTAATATTACTGTAATATTAATAACAGGACCAGTCCAGGTCTGTGGAGCAGGCAGCAGGTAACCAGAATAATATTACTGTAATATTACTGTAATATTAATAACAGGACTAGTCCAGGTCTTTGGAGCAGTCAGCAGGTAACCAGAATAATATTACTGTAATATTAATAACAGGACCAGTCCAGGTCTGTGGAGCAGGCAGCAGGTAACCAGAATAATATTACTGTAATATTACTGTAATATTAATAACAGGACCAGTCCAGGTCTGTGGAGCAGGCAGCAGGTAACCAGAATAATATTACTGTAATATTAATAACTACTATAATAATACTAGTAATAATAATAGTTGTAATAGTAACAAAAACAGTAGTAGTAATAACAATAATAATTGTAATAATAAATACAACATTAATAACAATAGTAATAATAATAATATAATAATGATAATTATAATGACAATAGTAGTAGGAATGATCATAATAATAACTGACTGACTGACTGTCTGTCTGACTGACTGACTGACTGTCTGACTGTCTGACTGACAGACTGACTGTCTGACTGTCTGACTTTCTGACTGACTGACTGACTGACTGACTGTCTGTCTGTCTGACTGTCTGACTGTCTGACTGTCTGACTGATTGACTGTCTGACTGTCTGACTGTCTGACTGATTGACTGTCTGACTGACTGACTGACTGTCTGACTGTCTGACTGATTGACTGACTGTCTGACTGATTGACTGACTGTCTGACTGTCTGACTGTCTGACTGACTGTCTGACTGTCTGACTGATTGACTGTCTGACTGTCTGACTGACTGACTGTCTGACTGACTGACTGACTGATTGACTGTCTGTCTGACTGACTGACTGTCTGTCTGTCTGTCTGTCTGACTGATTGACTGTCTGACTGACTGTCTAACTGACTGACTGTCTAACTGACTGACTGTCTAACTGACTGACTGATTGTCTGACTGACTGACTGACTGACTGTCTGTCTGACTGACTGTCTGACTGACTGACTGTCTGACTGACTGTCTGACTGACTGTCTGACTGATTGACTGATTGACTGTCTGACTGACTGACTGTCTGTCTGTCTGACTGTCTGACTGACTGACTGATTGACTGTCTGACTGACTGACTGACTGTCTGACTGACTGTCTGTCTGACTGTCTGACTGACTGTCTGTCTGACTGTCTGACTGACTGATTGACTGACTGACTGTCTGACTGATTGACTGACTGTCTAACTGACTGACTGTCTGACTGTGACTGACTGACTGACTGACTGTCTGACTGACTGTCTGACTGTCTGACTGACTGACTGACTGACTGACTGTCTGACTGTCTGACTGTCTGACTGACTGTCTGACTGACTGTCTGACTGTCTGACTGACTGTCTGAACGTCTGACTGACTGTCTGTCTGACTGACTGACTGACTGACTGACTGTCTGCCTGTATACCTGTCTGTCTGACTGTCTGTCTGACTGACTGTCTGACTGTCTGTCTGTTTCTTTTAGCTGCAGCTAAGAGTCCATCTTGTTGTCCCCCTCAAGAGCAACGCTCCTTTGATCGTAAGGCAGAGGCAGACGTGAAGGTGAGGTCTGTGTGTCTGTGTGTGTGTGTGTGTGTGTGTCCGGCGTGTGTGTGTGTGTGTGTGTATATGCTTGTCTGTGTGTGTGGTGTGTGTCGTTTTGTGTGTGTGTGTGTGTGTGTGTGTGTGTGTTGCTGTTTCAGTTTATTGTTTTTGCTTCCTGAAGCTTCCTTCCATCATTCAGTGGCTTGGAATGTATTTCTGTTGCTGGGCGGATATCTAGGGAGGTGAAGGATATCTAGGGAGGTGGTGAAGGATATCTAGGGAGGTGAAGGATATCTAGGGAGGTGGTGAAGGATATCTAGGGAGGTAAAGGATATCTAGGGAGGAGGAGGATATCTAGGGAGGTAAAGGATATCTAGGGAGGTGAAGGATATCTAGGGAGGTGAAGGATATCTAGGGAGGTGAAGGATATCTAGGGAGGTAAAGGATATCTAGGGAGGTGAAGGATATCTAGGGAGGTGAAGGATATCTAGGGAGGAGGAGGATATCTAGGGAGGTAAAGGATATCTAGGGAGGTGAAGGATATCTAGGGAGGTGAAGGATATCTAGGGAGGTAAAGGATATCTAGGGAGGTGAAGGATATCTAGGGAGGAGGAGGATATCTAGGGAGGAGGAGGATATCTAGGGAGGTGAAGGATATCTAGGGAGGTGGTGAAGGATATCTAGGGAGGTGAAGGATATCTAGGGAGGTGTAGGATATCTAGGGAGGAGGTGAAGGATATCTAGGGAGGAGGAGGATATCTAGGGAGGTGAAGGATATCTAGGGAGGAGGAGGATATCTAGGGAGGTGAAGGATATCTAGGGAGGTGAAGGATATCTAGGGAGGTGAAGGATATCTAGGGAGGTGAAGGATATCTAGGGAGGAGGAGGATATCTAGGGAGGTGAAGGATATCTAGGGAGGTGAAGGATATCTAGGGAGGTGAAGGATATCTAGGGAGGAGGAGGATATCTAGGGAGGGTGAGGATATCTAGGGAGGTGAAGGATATCTAGGGAGGTGGTGAAGGATATCTAGGGAGGTGAAGGATATCTAGGGAGGTGGTGAAGGATATCTAGGGAGGTGAAGGATATCTAGGGAGTTGAAGGATATCTAGGGAGGTGAAGGATATCTAGGGAGGAGGAGGATATCTAGGGAGGAGGAGGATGTCTAGGGAGGTGAAGGATACCTAGGGAGGTGAAGGATATCTAGGGAGGAGGTGAAGGATATCTAGGGAGGTAAAGGATATCTAGAGAGGTGAAGGATATCTAGGGAGGAGGTGAAGGATATCTAGGGAGGTGAAGGATATCTAGGGAGGTGAAGGATACCTAGGGAGGTGAAGGATATCTAGGGAGGAGGAGGATATCTAGGGAGGTGAAGGATATCTAGGGAGGTGAAGGATATCTAGGGAGGTGATGGATATCTAGGGAGGTGAAGGATATCTAGGGAGGTGAAGGATATCTAGGGAGGTGAAGGATATCTAGGGAGGTGAAGGATACCTAGGGAGGAAGTGAAGGATATCTAGGGAGGTGAAGGATATCTAGGGAGTTGGTGAAGGATATCTAGGGAGGTGAAGGATATCTAGGGAGGTGAAGAATATCTAGGGAGGTGAAGGATATCTAGGGAGGTGAAGGATATCTAGGGAGGTGAAGGATATCTAGGGAGGTGAAGGATATCTAGGGAGGTGGTGAAGGATATCTAGGGAGGTGAAGGATATCTAGGGAGGTGGTGAAGGATATCTAGGGAGGTGAAGGATATCTAGGGAGGTGAAGGATATCTAGGGAGGTGAAGGATATCTAGGGAGGAGGAGGATATCTAGGAAGTGAAGGATACCTAGGGAGGTGAAGGATATCTAGGGAGGAGGAGGATATCTAGGGAGGAAGTGAAGGATATCTAGGGAGGTGAAGGATATCTAGGGAGGTGAAGGATATCTAGGGAGGTGATGGATATCTAGGGAGGTGAAAGGATATCTAGGGAGGTGAAGGATATCTAGGGAGGTGAAGGATATCTAGGGAGGTGAAGGATATCTAGGGAGGAAGTGAAGGATATCTAGGGAGGTGAAGGATATCTAGGGAGGTGGTGAAGGATATCTAGGGAGGTGAAGGATATCTAGGGAGGTGAAGGATATCTAGGCAGTGAGAGGGGGGCAGTGAGAGGGGGGCAGTGAGAGGGGGAAGGGGGGGCAGTGAGAGGGGGGGCAGTGAGGTGAGGGCAGTGAGAGGGGGGAGGGGGGAGGGGGAGGGGGGGGCAGTGAGGGGGGGCAGTGAGAGGGGGAGGGGGGGGCAGTGAGGGGGGGCAGTGAGAAGGGGGAGGGGGGGGCAGTGAGGGGAGGGCAGTGAGAGGGGGGAGGGGGGGCAGTGAGGGGGGGGGCAGTGAGAGGGGGGGCAGTACTACTCCCTGATTAGACGGCATCTCTACTGCCCCCTGGGGGGTAAAGGATGTCAGTCTATCCCTAACAACCAATCACTGAGCTGAGTTGTGTAACCTGACCTCACACACACACACAGAGTCTCTTGGACTCCCTTCCTCACCCTGTTCTAGAACTCTAGGTTCAAACGTTCTAGAGCTCTGAGAAAATTCTGTGTTCTAGAACGATGAAAGTGTTCGGTTGAAGAGCTCTGAGAATGCTGAGTGTTCTAAAGTGTTCTAGAGCTGAGTGTGTGTTCTAGAGTGTTCTAGAGCTGAGTGTGTGTTTTACAGTGTAGAGCTGAGTGCGTGTTCTAGAACAATGAGAGTGTTCTGTGTTCTAGAATGTTCTAGAGCTGAGTGCGTGTTCTAGAGTGTTCTAGAGCTGAGTGTGTGTTCTAGAGTGTTCTAGAGCTGAGTGTGTGTTCTAGAGTGTTCTAGAGCTGAGTGCGTGTTCTACAGTGTAGAGCTGAGTGCGTGTTCTAGAACAATGAGAGTGTTCTGTGTTCTAGAGTGTTCTAGAGCTGAGTGTGTGTTCTAGAGTGTTCAAGAGCTGAGTGCGTGTTCTACAGTGTAGAGCTGAGTGTGTGTTCTAGTGTTCTAGAGCTGAGTGCGTGTTCCAGAGTGTTCTAGAACAACGAGAGTGTTCTGTGTTCTAGAGTGAGGCGGTAGTGATCTGGTTGACCGAGTGTCAGCTGCAGTTCTACACCGCTCACCTCCTCACCGCCGGCTACGACCTAGACACCATAGGTCACATGACCCCCGAGGTAAGGTGACCTCTGACCCCTACGCCACGCGTCATCCCAACCTCTAAACCACCCTGGCATCCCGTATGTCCTATCTGGGGGCCTCCGCCTGACCCCCTGACCTGGTGATGTCATCACGACCCTCCTGTCTCTGTGACCTCCGAGTTGTCCGCCAATCACTTTTATTGTTTACCGCTTCATCTGCATAAAGCTAATGTTTATTCATGTCCATCAGTGAGGTGTGTGAGAGAGAGAGGGAGAGAGAGAGAGAGAGAGAGAGAGAGAGAGAGAGAGGGAACGAGTGTGTGTTAACAGCGTGTGTGTGTGTGTGTGTGTGTGTATGGTGTGTGTGTGTATGGTGTGTGTGTGTGTGTGTGTGTGTGTGTGTGTGTGTGTGTGTGTGTGTGTGTGTGTGTGTGTGTGTAGGACCTGACAGCAATCGGTGTCACTAAACCAGGCCATCGGAAGAAGATCGCGTCGGAGATCAGCAAACTGCCGTCCGGTGATTGGCTGCCTGACCACAAACCTGTGAGAACAAACACACATTCCCAGAATCCACCTGGAGACACAATGTCCCCGAGACGTTTAGAGGTCCCAATACGTCTCCAGACAATTTATGTGTGTCTTCAAGATATTCTGGAATATACCAATATTAATGAGGATATTCTGGAATATACCGATATTAATGAGGATATTCTGGAATATACCGATATTAATGAGGATATTCTGGAATATGCCGATATTAATGAGGCTATTCTGGAATATACCAATATTAATGAGGATATTCTGGAATATACCGATATTAATGAGGCTATTCTGGAATATACCGATATTAATGAGGATATTCTGGAATATATCAATATTAATGAGGATATTCTGGAATATACCGATATTAATGAGGATATTCTGGAATATACCAATATTAATGAGGATATTCTGGAATATACCGATATTAATGAGGATATTCTGGAATATACCAATATTAATGAGGATATTCTGGAATATACCAATATTATTCTTTTGAGTAATCATACTAAATACATATGAACACATGCTGGTGTGTCCTAATATCTGAGCGTGTGTGTGTGTGTGTGTGTGTGTGTGTGTGTGTGTGTGTGTGTGTGTGTGTGTGTGTGTGTGTGTGTGTGTGTGTGTGTGTGTGTATAAAGGCCAGCCTGGCAGAGTGGTTGTCAGCGATCGGGCTGAACCAGTACTACCAGGTTCTGGTGCAGAACGGATACGACAACATCGACTTCATCACTGAGATCAGCTGGGAGGACCTGAAGGAGATCGGCATCACCAAGCTGGGTAGGACAGACAGGACATCACCAAGCTGGGTAGGACAGACAGGGCATCACCAAGCTGGGTAGGACAGACAGGACATCACCAAGCTGGGTAGGACAGACAGGGCATCACCAAGCTGGGTAGGACAGACAGGGCATCACCAAGCTGGGTAGGACAGACAGGGCATCACCAAGCTGGGTAGGACAGACAGGGCATCACCAAGCTGGGTAGGACAGACAGGACATCACCAAGCTGGGTAGGACAGACAGGACATCACCAAGCTGGGTAGGACAGACAGGTGACAGGACATCACCAAGCTGGGTAGGACAGACAGGACATCACTAAGCTGGGTAGGACAGACAGGGGACAGGACATCACCAAGCTGGGTAGAACAGACAGGACATCACCAAGCTGGGTAGGACAGACAGGGGACAGGACATCACCAAGCTGGGTAGGACACAGGACATCACCAAGCTGGGTAGGACAGACAGGACATCACCAAGCTGGGTAGGACAGACAGGACATCACCAAGCTGGGTAGGACAGACAGGGGACAGGACATCACCAAGCTGGGTAGGACAGACAGGGGACAGGACATCACCAAGCTGGGTAGGACAGACAGGGGACAGGGCATCACCAAGCTGGGTAGGACAGACAGGACATCACCAAGCTGGGTAGGACAGACAGGACATCACCACGCTGGGTAGGACAGACAGGACATCACCAAGCTGGGTAGGATAGACAGGACATCACCAAGCTGGGTAGGACAGACAGGACATCACCAAGCTGGGTAGGACAGACAGGACATCACCAAGCTGGGTAGGACAGACAGGACATCACCAAGCTGGGTAGGACAGACAGGACATCACCAAGCTGGGTAGGACAGACAGGAGACAGGACATCACCAAGCTGGGTAGGACAGACAGGGGACAGGACATCACCAAGCTGGGTAGGACAGACAGGACATCACCAAGCTGGGTAGGACAGACAGGGGACAGGGCATCACCAAGCTGGGTAGGACAGACAGGGGACAGGACATCACCAAGCTGGGTAGGACAGACAGGACATCACCAAGCTGGGTAGGACAGACAGGGGACAGGACATCACCAAGCTGGGTAGGACAGACAGGGGACAGGGCATCACCAAGCTGGGTAGGACAGACAGGACATCACCAAGCTGGGTAGGACAGACAGGACATCACCAAGCTGGGTAGGACAGACAGGACATCACCAAGCTGGGTAGGACAGACAGGGCATCATCAAGCTGGGTAGGACAGACAGGACATAACCAAGCTGGGTAGGACAGACAGGACATCACCAAGCTGGGTAGGACAGACAGGAGACAGGACATCACCAAGCTGGGTAGGACAGACAGGGGACAGGACATCACCTAGCTGGGTAGGACAGACAGGACATCACCCAAGCTGGGTAGGACAGACAGGACATCACCAAGCTGGGTAGGACAGACAGGGCATCACCAAGCTGGGTAGGACAGACAGGGACAAGGACATCACCAAGCTGGGTAGGACAGACAGGGGACAGGACATCACCAAGCTGGGTAGGACAGACAGGGGACAGGACATCACCAAGCTGGGTAGGACAGACAGGGGACAGGACATCACCAAGCTGGGTAGGACAGACAGGGGACAGGACATCACCTAGCTGGGTAGGACAGACAGGACATCACCAAGCTGGGTAGGACAGACAGGGGACAGGACATCACCTAGCTGGGTAGTACATACAGGACATCACCAAGCTGGGTAGGACAGACAGGACATCACCAAGCTGGGTAGGACAGACAGGACATCACCAAGCTGGGTAGGACAGACAGGGCATCACCAAGCTGGGTAGGACAGACAGGACATCACCAAGCTGGGTAGGACAGACAGGGGACAGGACATCACCAAGCTGGGTAGGACAGACAGGACATCACCAAGCTGGGTAGGACAGGACAGGGACATCACCAAGCTGGTAGGACAGACAGGGGACAGGACATCACCAAGCTGGGTAGGACAGACAGGGCATCACCAAGCTGGGTAGGACAGACAGGAGACAGGACATCACCAAGCTGGGTAGGACAGACAGGACATCACCAAGCTGGGTAGGACAGACAGGACATCACCAAGCTGGGTAGGACAGACAGGACATCACCAAGCTGGGTAGGACAGACAGGACATCACCAAGCTGGGTAGGACAGACAGGAGACAGGACATCACCAAGCTGGGTAGGACAGACAGGACATCACCAAGCTGGGTAGGAGAGACAGGACATCACCATGCTGGGTAGGACAGACAGGGGACAGGACATCACCAAGCTGGGTAGGACAGACAGGGGACAGGACATCACCAAGCTGGGTAGGACAGACAGGGGACAGGACATCACCAAGCTGGGTAGGACAGACAGGGGACAGGACATCACCAAGCTGGGTAGGACAGACAGGAGACAGGGCATCACCAAGCTGGGTAGGACAGACAGGGGACAGGACATCACCAAGCTGGGTAGGACAGACAGGAGACAGGACATCACCAAGCTGGGTAGGACAGACAGGGGACAGGACATCACCAAGCTGGGTAGGACAGACAGGGGACAGGCATCACCAAATCCACACAGAGAGACAGATTATCAGAGATGGATTAAAGGACACAGAGAGACAGGTTATCAGAGATGGATTAAAGGACACAGAGAGACAGATTATCAGAGATGGATTAAAGGACACAGAGAGACAGATTATCAGAGATGGATTAAAGGACACAGAGAGACAGATTATCAGAGATGGATTAAAGGACACAGAGAGACAGATTAACAGAGATGGATTAAAGGACACAGAGAGACAGATTATCAGAGATGGATTAAGGACACAGAGAGACAGATTATCAGAGATGGATTAAAGGACACAGAGAGACAGATTATCAGAGATGGATTAAAGGACACAGAGAGACAGATTAAAGGGCACAGAGAGACAGATTATCAGAGATGGATTAAAGGGGGACCGTTTATTAAAGCGATATCAAGACTCCAAACATGAGAAACACCTTCAATTTTAGAGGGATGGAAGATGTTCAAATGTTGTACATTTGACTATTTTACTTCCCTGTCTCTCTCTCTCTCTCTCTCAGCTCTCTCTTCTCCTCTCTCGTCTCTCTCTCTCTCTCTCTCTCT
>NW_021823357.1:0-46040 GCF_901001165.1 Salmo trutta | reverse complement strand
TTTAGATGAACCCTAGGCCAATATGTATTGTCTATTTTTAGATGAACCCTGGGCCAATATGTATTGTCTATTTTTAGATGAACCCTAGGCCAATATGTATTGTCTATTTTTAGATGAACCCTAGGCCAATATGCATTGTTATTTTTAGATAAACCCTAGGCCAACATGTATTGTCTATTTTTAGATGAACCCTAGGCCAATATGTATTGTCTATTTTTAGATGAACCCTAGGCCAATATGTATTGTCTATTTTTAGATGAACCCTAGGCCAATATGTATTGTCTATTTTTAGATGAACCCTAGGCCAATATGTATTGTCTATTTTTAGATGAATTTGATAGCATTGCCTTTAAATTGTTTAACTTGGGTCAAACGTTTCGGGTAGCCTTCCACAAGCTTCCTATATACGTTGGGTGAATGTTGGCCCATTCCTCCAGACAGAGCTGGTGTAACTGAGTCAGGTTTGTAGGCCTCCTTGCTCGCACACACTTTTTCAGCTCTGCCTACAAATTTTCTATAGGATTGAGGTCAGGGCTTGTGATGGCCACTCCAATACCTTGACTTTGTTGCCCTTAAGCCATTTTGCCACAACTTTGGAAGTATGCTTGGGGTCATTGTCCATTGGAAGACCCATTTGCAACCAAGCTTTAACTTCCTGGCTGATGTCTTGAGATGTTGCTTCAATATCCACATAATTTTCCTCCCTCATGATGCCATCTATTTTGTGAAGTGCACCAGTCCCTCCTGCAGCAAAACACCCCCACAACATGATGCTGCCACCCCCGTGCTTCACGGTTGGGATGGTGTTCTTCGGCTTGCAAGCATCCACCTTTTTCCTCCAAACATAATGATGGTCATTACGGCCAAACAGTTCTATTTTTGTTTCATCAGACCAGAGGACATTTCTCCAAAAAGTACGATCTTTGTCCCCATGTGCAGTTGCAAACCATAGTCTGGCTTTTTTATGGCGGTTTTGGAGCAGTGGCTTCTTCCTTGCTGAGCGGCCTTTCAGGTTATGTCAATATAGGGCTCGTTTTACTGTCGATATAGATACTTTTGTACCTGTTTCCTCCAGCATCTTCACAAGGTCCTTTGCTGTTGTTCTGGGATTGATTTGCACTTTCGCACAAAAGTATGAACCAGACTTGTGGAAGTACAATTTTTTCTGGTTATGTGATTGTATATGTGTGGGTATGTGAGGGTGTATATGTGGGTATGTGAGGGTGTATATTTGGGTATGTGAGGGTGTATATGTGGGTATGTGAGGGTGTATATGTGGGTATGTGAGGGTGTATATGTGGGTATGTGAGGGTGTATATGTGGGTATGTGAGGGTGTATATGTGTGGGTATGTGAGGGTGTATATGTGGGTATGTGATGGTGTATATGTGGGTATGTGAGGGTGTATATTGGGTATGTGAGGGTGATATATGTAGTATGTGAGGGTGTATGTGACCGACCAACCTTGATTCGGTCTTATGCAGCAAAATTTTAAATTGTGTTTTTTTTTTTACATTGGATAAAAGTAGAGACTCAGAGCTACAAAATGGTGTATCAGACACTACAGTTGAGGAACAATGGGAAAGTAATTCTGCTTTGAAAGTTAATAAACATGTAACCTCACTTTTGAGAAAATGGCCTTTGAATGTTTTGGTACCTACTGGAGAGCCCTTCTTTGTCTACACCCCATTCAGCATCGTTCACACCCTCTAAGCTTTAGCCCCCACCCGCTCTTTAAGGATTCGCCATATGGCTGTTGGTTGTTTACATTCCAGACATGCAGCTAGAGACAACCTTATCTGAATGCCTCCCTCATTCAGTATCTATCATCCCACACCCCTACTGCTGTCAGTTATCACTCCTTCCTTCATTCCACATTACAAAAAAAATTATAGGCTAAAAACAACCCAATTTGGGTTATTTGTTAACCCAGGCGCTGGTTAAATAGTGGACAGAGCACATTAGGTTATTTTGACCCAGCAATTGGGTCGTTTGGATTACCCAAACACGGGTTCATTTCACCATCAGTGGGTCGTTTGGATTACCCAAACACGGGTTCATTTCACCATCAGTTGGGTCGTTTGGATTACCCAAACACGGGTTCATTTCACCATCAGTTGGGGTCGTTTGGATTACCCAAACACGGGTTCATTTCACCATCAGTTCGGTCGTTGTTGGATTACCCAAACACGGGTTCATTTCACCATCAGTTGGGTCGTTTGGATTACCCAAACACGGGTCATTTCCCCATCAGTTGGGTCGTTTGGATTACCCAAACACGGGTTCATTTCACCATCAGTTGGGTCGTTTGGATTACCCAAACACGGGTTCATTTCACCATCAGTTGGGTCGTTTGGAATTACCCAAACACGGGTTTCATTTTCACCATCAGGTTGGGTCGTTTGGATTACCCAAACACGGGTTCATTCACCATCAGTTGGGTCGTTTGGATTACCCAAACAGGGTTCATTTCACCATCAGTTGGGTCGTTTGGATTACCCAAACACGGGTTCATTTCACCATCAGTTGGGTCGTTTGGATTACCCAAACACGGGTTCATTTCACCATCAGTTGGGTCGTTGGATTACCCAAACACGGGTCATTTTCACCATCAGTTGGGTCGTTTGGATTACCCAAACACGGGTTCATTTCACCATCAGTTGGGTCGTTTGGATTACCCAAACACGGGTTCATTTCACCATCAGTTGTTGTTTTTTTTTACTGTCATGCTAGGTTGACATAGCAGCTGGGTCTTTTTAATGAAATCCTTAGGGTTCATTTTCAGGAGGCGTGGCTTTCAGATAGAGCTTATTGGCCACCCATGAGAGTAAATGTCATTCCTGTTCATCATGCACCCCCCCCCCCCTATCCACATCAACGGGACCGCAGTGGAGAAGGTGGAAAGCTTCAAGTTCCTCTGCGTCACATCACTGACAAACTGAAATGGTCCACCCAGAAATTTGGCTTGGCACCTAAAACCCTCAGAAACTTTTACAGATGCACAATTGAGAGCATCCTGTTGGGCTGTATCACCGCCTGGTATGACAACTGCACCGCCCTCAAACGCAGGCCTCTCCAGCAGGTGGTGAGGTCTGCACAACGCATCACAACGCCAACTACCTGCCTGCCTCCAGGGACACCGACAGCACCCGATTTCACAGGAAGTCCAAAAAGATCATCAAGGACAACAACCACCCGAGCCACTGCCTGTTCCACCCCGTTATCATCCAGAAGGTGAGGTCAGTAAAGGTGCATCAAAGCGGGGAATGAGAGACTGAAAAACAGCTTTCTATCTCAAGGCCATCAGACTGTTTAAACAGCCATCACTAGCACATTAGAGGCTGCTGCCCTATATCATAGACTTAAATCATTGGCCACTTTAATATGGAACACTAGTCACTTTAATAATGTTTACATATCTTGCATTACTAATCTCATATTAGGTATATGCTGTATTCTATCCAATTCTATTGTATCTTAGTCTATGTATTACTCATCTCATATGTATATACTGTATTCTATACTATTCTATTGTATCTTAGTCTATGTATTACTCATCTCATATGTATATACTGTATTCTATCCTACTGTATCTTAGTCTATGTATTACTCATCTCATGTGTATATACTGTATTCTATCCTACTGTATCTGTCTATGTATTACTCATCTCATATGTATATACTGTATTCTATACTATTCTACTGTATCTTAGTCTATGTATTACTCATCTCATATGTATATACTGTATTCTATACTATTCTACTTTATCTTAGTCTATGCCGCTCTGACATTGCTCGTCCAAATATTTTATATATTCTTAATTCCATTCCTTTACTTAGATTTGTGTGTATTGGGTAGCTGTTGTGAAATTGTTAGATATTACTGCACTGTCAGAACTAGAAACACAAGCATTTCTCTACACCCGCAATAACATCTGCTAAACACATGTACGTGACCAATACAATTTCATTTGGAAAATGAGGTAGTTATATGTATAACAAGGTGGATGTATGGCGTGGGTGTTAGGAGAGAGTCATGTGAATAGAGGCACTGCAGACAGTGCTGATGTGTCACGTTCGTTGTACGAAAGAGACCAAGGTGCAGCGTGATTGGCGAACATTTTTACCTTTATTTAAAATGAACACCATCAAAAATAACAAACTACAACAAAACGAACGTAAAGTCTTGCAGGCTACTAACAGCTATACAAAAACAAGATCCCACAAAAACCCCAGTGGGAAAAGGCTGCCTAAATATGATCCCCAATCAGAGACAACAAAAAGACAGCTGCCTCTGATTGGGAACCATATCAGGCCAACATAGAAATACATAATCTAGAATGCCCACCCAAATCACACCCTGACCTAACCAAAACAGAGAAGTAAAAGGGTGTGACATGATGACTGTGAACTCAGTGATGAACTGGTCCGTCCGAACTACGCATGAACAACAGAATCTATATTCGGAGAGCCTGTTTCTGTCCTGCCCTTACCTTTGGTGCAGGGCATGTGATGTCCATAGCCTCGTTGTCGCAAACTCCCTGATCTTCTCAAAAAGATACGTTTGTCTAGTCCAGGTGGTGCTTGGGCGGAACGATGTCAGCGTTGCTGAAACCAGCTGAAACCTGGTCCCGACTGAGTCCGAACGCTCCTTGGCAACAACAACATCAGACTCCAGAGCATCGAAGCTGTAAAACAGGAAATAACAAACAAATTGAGAAGACATTGCAACCTTGCACAACATCAATTCACCTCCCAAGTTTAGATAAGAAGAATAACCTCGTATAATGACAATGATTTTTCACCTGAGTGCTGGTACTGCTTGATCTGTGGCAGCGGGCCTGAAGTGCTGAGTCAGGTGTTGTTGCCAGCCATAGCTTTCCACCAGCACCGTACCATCCTCCAGTCCAATCAGCTGTGGGATGTTGACCCCTGTCACAGTGCTGTCCTTCACAACACCAGCAATCTCAGACAAAGTGTTCACTCTTGGTCTTTCTGAAGCGCTGCTTGATGAAGCCGAAGCACCAGCCGGGGGTAAACTTGGTGTGGCCTGTGATCAGGAAGTGAAGGTCCAGACTGTGGTGGAGCTAGCTAGCTAGCTAGCGATACAATGAACCTTTAACTTGCAATGAAAATAACTTTCTGACAAAATTAGAAATGTCTAATATCTGAAAGTGTAGCTCGACTCTTACGCATGGATGAACTCTTCACGTCAGACTAAAACCCCATTTCATTAAATACGTCCCACAAGAATAGTAAACAAACAAACATTTGACCAACTGGGGACATTCTGTTGGTCCCCACGAGGTCACATGCTGTTTCTAAGGGGTTTAGGGTTAAGGTTAGAATTACGTTTAGAGTTAGGAGCTAGGGTTAGTTTTAGCTTTAGGGTTAGGTTTAAGGTTAGGGTTAAGGTTAAGAGTACGGGTTTAAAGTTAGGGTTAGGGAAAATAGGATTTTATACTGAATTGGAACTGAATTGTGTGCCCCCACAAGGTTAGCTGTACAAGACTGTGTGTGTGTGTGTGTGTGTGTGTGTGTGTGTGTGTGTGTGTGTGTGTATACATACAGCACTGTTTATTTTACGTACATGTATGCCTCCAGCTGTAATCAGACAGAGCAGGAGCAGAGTATGATGTCATGATGTGTATCAAGTACCGGAACAGATCTATCATTCAGGCTGTATTTGTCCAGGCCTTTGTCCAGAGGAGACAGAGGAGGGAGGGAGGAGGAGGAGGGAGAGGAGGGGGAGGGGGGGGAGAGGGAGGAGGGAGGAGGGAGGAGGGGGAGGAGAGGGAGGAGAGGGGGGAGGGAGGGAGGGGAGGGAGGAGAGGGAGGAGAGGGGGGAGGGAGGAGAGGGGGAGAGGGGGGAGGGAGGAGAGGGGGAGGAGAGGGAGGAGGGAGGAGAGGGAGGAGGGAGGAGGGAGAGGAGAGGGGGGGAGAGGGAGGAGGAGGGAGGAGGGAGGAGAGGGAGGAGGGGGGGGAGAGGAGAGGGAGGAGGGAGGAGAGGGAGGAGGGAGAGGAGAGGGGGGGAGAGGGAGGAGGAGGGAGGAGGAGGGAGGAGGGAGAGGAGAGGGAGGAGAGGGAGGAGGGAGAGGAGAGGGAGGAGGGAGGAGAGGGAGGAGAGGCAGGAGGGAAGAGAGGGAGGGAGGGATGAGGGAGAGGGAGGAGGAGGGAGGAGGGAGGAGAGGGAGGAGGAGGGAGAGGAGAGGGAGGAAGGAGGGGAGAGGGAGGAGGGAGGAGGGAGGAGGGAGGGGGGGAGAGGGAGGGGAGGGAGGAGGGAGGAGAGGGAGGAGGAGGGAGGAGGGAGAGGAGAGGGAGGAGAGGGAGGAGAGGGAGGAGGAGGGAGGAGGGAGAGGAGAGGGAGAGAGAGGGAGGAGGGGGAGAGGAGAGGGAGGAGGGAGAGGAGAGGGAGGAGGGAGGAGAGGGAGGAGGGAGGAGAGGGAGGAGAGGGAGGAGGGAGAGGAGAGGGAGGAGGAGGGAGGAGAGGGAGGAGGAGGGAGAGGAGAGGGAGGAGGGAGGGAGGAGGGAGAGGAGAGGGGGGAGAGGGAGGAGGAGGGAGGAGGGAGGAGAGGGAGGAGGAGGGAGGATGGAGAGGAGAGGGAGGAGAGGGAGGAGGGAGAGGAGAGGGAGGAGAGGGAGGAGGGAGGAGAGGGAGGAGAGGGAGGAGGGAGGAGGAGAGGAGGAGAGAGGAGAGGGGGGAGGGGGAGAGGGAGGGAGGGGAGAGGGAGAGGAGGAGGGAGGAGGGAGGAGGAGAGGAGGAGGGAGGAGGGAGAGGAGAGGGGGGGAGAGGGAGGAGGAGGGGGAGGGAGGGAGGGAGGAGAGGGAGGGAGAGGAGGAGGAGGAGAGGAGAGGGAGGAGGGAGGAGGAGAGGGAGGAGGGAGGAGAGGGAGGAGGGAGGAGAGGGAGGAGGGAGAGGAGAGGGAGGAGGAGGGAGGAGGGAGGAGAGGGAGGGAGGAGGAGAGGGAGGAGGGAGGAGAGGGAGGAGGGAGGAGGGAGAGGAGAGGGGGGGAGAGGAGGAGGAGGGAGGGAGGCGGAGAGGAGAGGAGGAGAGGAGAGGGAGGGCAAGGGAGGAGAGGAGGAGGTGAGAGAGGAGGGAGAGGAGAGGAGAGGAGGAGGTGAAGGGCGGAGGAGGGAGGAGGGAGGAGAGGGAGGAGGAGGGAGAGGAGAGGGAGGAGGGAGGAGGAGAGGGGGAGGAGGGAGGGAGAGGAGAGGGGGGAGAGGGAGAGGAGGAGGGAGGAGGGGAGGAGAGGGAGGAGGGAGAGGAGATGGAGGAGAGGGAGGAGTGGAGGAGAGGGAGGAGAGGGAGGAGAGGGAGGAGGGAGGAGAGGGAGGAGTGGAGGAGAGGGAGGAGGGAGAGAGAGAGGAGAGGGGGGAGAGGGAGGAGGAGGGAGGAGGGAGGAGAGGGAGGAGGAGGGGAGGAGAGGGAGGAGGGGAGGAGAGGGAGGAGTGGAGGAGAGGGAGGAGTGGTGGAGAGGGAGGAGAGGGAGGAGGAGAGGGAGGAGGGAGGAGGGGAGGAGGGGGAGGAGAGGGAGGAGGGAGGAGGGGGAGGAGGGAGAGGAGAGGGAGGAGGGAGGAGAGGGGGGAGGAGGAGAGGGAGGGGGAGTAGGGGGAAAGAGGGGGTAGGAGAGGGAGGAAGGAGGAGGAGGAGGGGGAGAGGGGGAGGAGGGAGGAGGAGAGGGATAGGGAGTAGGGGGAGGAGGGGAGAAGAGGGGGGAGGATAGGGAGGAGGGGGGAGTTGAAGTTCGAACAGGAGCATGTTTGTGAGGCGCCGGGCATTCCCCCAGATCAGTGACATCTAACCCTTTAAACCTGGAGGGGGAGGAGGGGAGGAGGGGGAGGACAAGGGCTGGCCAGGGGAAATGAGTTAGAAGCATTTTAATTCACCGTCAGGATGTCAAGATTCAAGACATGGGAGCTACTGAGCCAATCGACGCACCCTCACGGTCCATCTAATTAGCATAATACAACAATCCCATTAAAATCCGTCTGTATCTAGGTTTCCATCCAATTGGTGACAGATTTTCATGTGAATATTCTTAAATCGCATTAAAAACAATATGCACATTTTCTCACCAGATGTGTTTCAATAAATGGACTTTTTGTGTGTGAGGAAGTATTTCACAAAAAATGACCCAGTCTTAACGATGACAAGCATAACATGATGCAGCCACCACCATGCCTTGAAATAAGGAGGCAGTTACTCAGTGATGTGTTGTGTTGAATTTGCCCCAACATAAGACTTTGTATTCAGGACAAAATGTAAATTCCTTTGCCACATTTTTTTGGCAGTATTAACTTTAGTGCCTTGCTGCAACAGGATGCATGTTTTGGAATATTTTTATTCTGTACAAGCTTCCTCTTTTCACTCTGTCAATTTTTTTTTTTACCCATCTACCACTAGGAGCACGTCTTTGCGAGGCATTGGAAAATCATTTCCCTGGTCTTTTGTGGTTGCATCTGTGTTTGAAATTCACTGCACAACTGAGGAGCCTTACAGATAATTGAATATGTGGGGTTTAGAGTTGAGGTACTAATTTTCAAAAAATCATGTTAAACATCTGTTACTGAACGCAGAGTGAGTCCATGAAATTATTATGTGATTTGTTAAACACATTTTTATTCCTGAATATATTTAGGCTTACCATAACAAAGGGCTGAATACTTATTGACTTTTAAGACATTTCAGATTTTCATTTTTAATTCATTAGAAATAAAATGGATAAAACATAATTCCAACTTAGACATTATGAGGTATTGTGTGTAAGGCAGTGAATACAACATCTCAATTTTATCCATTTAACACATCAAAATTTTGAGAAAAAAAGTCAATGGGTCGTGCCCACTGATGAACCACTAAATAACATGTTTAGTGGAATCCACCCAAGAATGAGAAACATCCCAACTCCTCCTAATCCTCACTACCAACCCAAAACTTCACCCCCCCCACCCTGCTTTTGACTAAAATAATACCCCGTTTTCTATCACCTATATTCATGTGTTCATTATCCCTCTTTCTACTTCCTCGTTTGAGAAGAGTGGTGAAGGGACACTACTAGCGATAATCCTGCTGCCTGTAACGGCCGTCGAAAGGAGTAGACCAAGGTGCAGCGTGGAATCAGTTCATCTTGTCTTTTAATGCAATAATGAACACTTACAAAGAAAAACCCCCGACTGCCAACAGTTCTGTAAGGTTAACTAGAAACTAAACAGAAATTAACTCACCCGCAAAACCAAAGGAAAACAGGCTGCCCTAGTATGGCTCCCAATCAGAGACAATAATTTACAGTTGTCCCTGATTGAGAGCCATACCAGGCCAAAACAAGAAATACACAAAACATAGAGAAAAAAAAAAGGAACATAGAATGCCCACCTCTAGTCACCACCCTGGCCTACCCAACATAGAGAATAAAACCCCTCTCTATGTCCGGGCGTGACACTGCCAGTGATCTGCTGACCCTGTTCGTATAGCCTGTCTCCTGCCTCTTGTTGAACGACAGGCAGACTCACTGACGTGTCTGTGTACTGGGAAAACCTCTATTATAACAGCTAGCTATGGTTACCGTGTTATGAATAGGAAACGAGAGCAGGACCACCCATCTTCATTTTGTTTTGGTGGTGGAGGGGCATGTTTCTCCTCCTGTGGGTTTAGTTTAAAAGTCTATTATAATGTTATTTGATTGTTTTATAAACAGGCAGTTTTCAAACACGTCCTCGGACCACTAACAGCACCGCTGTGTCCCCAAATGGACCCCCTTAATTCTCTGTATAGTGTACCATAAGGCTGTGGTCAAAGGAGTGCACTTTGTAAAGAATAGGGTGCCGTTTGGAACGCCGTCCACGTTCTGTTCTGTGTGTTGCTCTAACAACAGATAACATCGTGCCAGTCAGCCTCCGCCCTGCTCTCTGTTTACACCATCTGATGGTTTACATGGAGAGAAAAAAAATGTCTCTGTCTGGTCTGATCACAACTACAGAGCAGCACAGACCACAGGCACTTCCCCGCTGTGTGTGTGTGTGTGTGTGTGTGTGTGTGGTGTGTGTGTGGTGTGTGTGTGTGTGTGTGTGGTGTGTGTGTGTGTGTGTGTGTGTGTGGTGTGTGTGTGTGTGTGTGTGTGTGTGTGTGTGTGTGTCAGACTGTGGGTGGCATTAATCACTTAATTTACATAGGCGGACGGTTGGTGAGAGATCACAGGGTCTGTTCTACCAGTCCCATAAACACCCCTAGAGTGATGCCAGACCAACAGGGTCTGGACCTGGGAGTGATGGCCAGACCAACAGGTCTGGACCTGGGGAGTGTGATGCCAGACCAACAGGGTCTGGACCTGGGGAGTGATGCCAGACCAACAAGGTCTGGACCTGGGGAGTGATGCCAGACCAACAGGGTCTGGACCTGGGGAGTGATGCCAGATCAACAGGGTCTGGACCTGGGGAGTGATGCCAGATCAACAGGGTCTGGACCTGGGAGTGATGCCAGACCAACAGGGTCTGGACCTGGGGAGTGATGCCAAACCAACAGGGTCTGGACCTGGGAGTGATGCCAAACCAACAGGGTCTGGACTGGGGAGTGATGCCAAACCCACAGGGTCTGGACTGGGGAGTGTTGCCAAACCAACATGGGTCTGGACCTGGGGAGTGATGCCAACCAACAGGGTCTGGACGGGGAGTGATGCCAGACCAACAGGGTCTGTTCTCCCTGGACCTGGGAGTGATGCCAAACCAAACAGGGTCTGGACCTGGGGAGTGATGCCAGACCAACAGGGGTCTGGACCTGGGGAGTGATGCCAAACAACAGGGTCTGGACCTGGGGAGTGATGCCAGACCAACAGGGTCTGGACCTGGGGAGTGATGCCAGACCAACAGGGTCTGGACCTGGGGAGTGATGCCAAACCAACAGGGTCTGGACCTGGGGAGTGATGCCAAACCAACAGGGTCTGGACCTGGGGAGTGCTTGCCAACCAACAGGGTCTGGACCTGGGGAGTGATGGCCAAACCTAACACGGGTCTGGACCTGGGAGTGATGCCAGACCAACAGGGTCTGGACCTGGGGAGTGATGCCAGACCAACCGGGTCTGTCTCCCCTGGACCTGGGGAGTGATGCCAAACCAAACAGGGTCTGGGCCGCTGGGGAGTGATGCCAGACCAACAGGGTCTGGACCCCTGGGGTAGTGATGCCAGACCAGCAGGGTCTGGACCTGGGGAGTGATGCTGCCAGACCAACAGGGTCTGGACCTGGGGAGTGATGCCAAACCCAACAGGGTCTGGACCTGGGGAGTGATGCCAAACCAACAGGGTCTGGACCTGGGGAGTGAGTGATGCAAACCAACAGGGTCTGACCTGGGGATTGATGCCAAACCCAAACAGGGTACTGGACCTGGGGAGTGATGCCAGACCAACAGGGTCTGTTCTCCCCTGGACCTGGGGAGTGATGCCAAACCAACAGGGTATGGGCCTGGGAGTGATGCCAGACCAACAGGGTCTGGACCTGGGGAGTGATGCCAGACCAGCAGGGTCTGGACCTGGGGAGTGATGCCAGACCAACAGGGTTCCCCAAACCCCATTACTCTGCTGCACCACCAGCCATCATAACACATTTTCCACTATACTGTGTTCCAAAGGATGGGGACTAATATAGTCATACAATAAGTTTTGTAGTGATTCCTACTGTATGTTGTTGCTGTAAGGAATATTTTTTTTGTCCGTGGTGTGTAATGAGGAGCAATCAGATGCTGCACTTGACACATTTATGAAATTGCTTATCCCCAGTTACTAATAAGCCATTAAGAAAATGACAGTAAAAATGGTTAAATCCCCGTGGATTGATGAGGAATTGAAACAGTATATGTTTGTAGAGGGATGAGGCAAAAGAAATGGAAAATAGGTCTGGCTGCACAACCGATTGGCAAAAACGTACTGCAGATTGAGAAATTGTGTCTAAACTGAATTAAAAGAAGAAGAAACTACACTATGATACAAAGATAAATGAAACAAAGAATGATAGTAAAAAGCTTTGAAGCACCTAAAAAGAAATTTTTGGGCAAAAAGGCAAACTCAGCTCCATCATTCATTGAATCAGATGGCTCATTCATCACAAAACCAGCTGATATTACCAACTACTGTAGTAAATGTTTTCCTTGGTAAGATTAGCGAACTTAGGCATGACATGCCAGCAACCAACGCTGACTCTACACATCCAAGTATAACTGACCAAATTATGAAAGACAAGCATTGTACTTTTTGAATTCTCTAAAGTGAGTGTGGAAGAGGTGAAAAAATTATTGCTGTCTATCAACAATGACAAGCCACCGGGGTCTGACAACTTGGATGGAAAACGAATGAGAAAAATAGCGGATGATATTGCCGCTCCTATTTGCGACATCTTCAATTTAAGCCTACTAGAAAGTGTGTGTGCCCTCAGGCCTGGAGGGAAGCTAAAGTCATTCCACTACCCAAGAATAGCAAAGCCCCCTTTAATGGCTCAAATAGCCTTCACTGTAACTAAGGGGCCTATCCCGAACCATCAAAACAAATGTTATTGGTCACTTACACATATTTAGCAGATGTTATTGAGGGTGTAGAGAAATGCTTGTGATCCCAGCTCCAACAGGACAGTAGTATCTAACTAAATGCTTGTGTTCCCAGTTCCAACAGTAGTATCTAACTAAATGCTTGTGTTCCCAGCTCCAACAGTGCAGTAATATCTAACTAAATGCTTGTGTTCCCAGTTCCAATAGTACAGTAATATCTAACTAAATGCTTGTGTTTCTAGCTCCAACAGTGCAGTAATATCTAACTAAATGCTTGTGTTCCCAGCTCCAACAGTAGTATCTAACTAAATGTTTGTGTTCCCAGCTCCAACAGTAATATCTAACTAAATGCTTGTGTTCCCAGCTCCAACAGTGCAGTAATATCTAACTAAATGCTTGTGTTTCTAGCTCCAACAGTGCAGTAATATCTAACTAAATGCTTGTGTTCCCAGCCTCCAACAGTAATATCCAACTAAATGCTTGTGTTCCCAGCTCCAACAGTGCAGTAATATCTAACTAAATGCTTGTGTTCCCAGCTCCAACAGTAATATCTAACTAAATGCTTGTGTTTCTAGCTCCAACAGTGCAGTAATATCTAACTAAATGCTTGTGTTCCCAGCTCCAACAGTAATATCCAACTAAATGCTTGTGTTCCCAGCTCCAACAGTACAGTAATATCTAACTAAATGCTTGTGTTCCCAGCTCCAACAGTAATATCTAACTAAATGCTTGTGTTCCCAGCTCCAACAGTGCAGTAATATCTAACTAAATGCTTGTGTTCCCAGCTCCAACAGTACTGTAATATCTAACTAAATGCTTGTGTTCCTAGCTCCAACAGTGCAGTAATATCTAACTAAATGCTTGTGTTCCCAGCTCCAACAGTAATATCTAACTAAATGCTTGTGTTTCTAGCTCCAACAGTGCAGTAATATCTAACCAAATGCTTGTGTTCCCAGCTCCAACAGTACAGTAATATCTAACTAAATGCTTGTGTTCCCAGCTCCAACAGTAATATCTAACTAAATGCTTGTGTTTCTAGCTCCAACAGGACAGTAATATCTAACTAAATGCTTGTGTTCCCAGCTCCAAGAGTACAGTAATATCTAACTAAATGCTTGTGTTCCCAGCTCCAACAGTGCAGTAATATCTAACTAAATGCTTGTGTTCCCAGCTCCAACAGTACAGTAATATCTAACTAAATGCTTGTGTTCCCAGCTCCAACAGTAATATCTAACTAAATACTTGTGTTCCCAGCTCCAACAGTACAGTAATATCTAACTAAATGCTTGTGTTCCCAGCTCCAACAGTAATATCTAACTAAATGCTTGTGTTCCCAGCTCCAACAGTACAGTAATATCTAACAATTCACAACAATAAACACACATCTAAAAGTAAAAGAATGGAATTAAGAAATATAAATATTAGGACAATATATATATATATTGTTTTATACTGTATTCTACTCAATGCCACCTCGACATCGCTTGTCCTAATATTTATATTTCAGCACATTCAACTATGTAAAGAAAAAAAGTATTTAATAAGATTATTTCATTCATTCAGATCTAGGATGTGTTTCATGAAACACTGGTCACATAACTGGTTACTTTAATAATGGAACACTAGTCACTTTAATAATGTTTACATACCGTTTTACTCATTTTATATATTTATATATATATACTGCTCAAAAAATAAAGGGAACACTAAAATAACACATCCTAGACAAATATGGTCGGTATTTGATTGTGAGGTATTCTAGGTCGGGTGAACATTTACATTTTACATTTAAGTCATTTAGCAGACGCTCTTATCCAGAGCGACTTACAAATTGAACAAAAGGACTTGTTATCACAATCACACCACGAGTAGTTAATCGTTAAACACACCCTTTCTTCTTCCTGGAGTGTTCTTTATTCCTGTATAAAAAACAGACATTGGGGCTAATAATGTAAGAAATGACACAAAAAACGAAATACTGCAAAGTTGCTTAGGAGCTACAAGCAGAGCTGCCATGTCTTAGGAGCTACAAGCAGAGCTGCCATGTCTGAGGAGCTACAAGCAGAGCTGCCATGTCTGAGGAGCTACAAGCAGAGCTGCCATGTCTTAGGAGCTACAAGCAGAGCTGCCATGTCTTAGGAGCTACAAGCAGAGCTGCCATGTCTTAGGAGCTACAAGCAGAGCTGCCATGTCTGAGGAGCTACAAGCAGAGCCGCCATGTCTGAGGAGCTACAAGCAAAGCCGCCATGTCTTAGGAGCTACAAGCAGAGCTGTCATGTCTTAGGAGCTACAAGCAGAGCTGCCATGTCTTAGGAGCTACAAGCAGAGCTGCCATGTCTGAGGAGCTACAAGCAGAGCTGCCATGTCTGAGGAGCTACAAGCAGAGCCGCCATGTCTGAGGAGCTACAAGCAGAGCCGCCATGTCTTAGGAGCTACAAGCAGAGCCGCCATGTCTTAGGAGCTACAAGCAGAGCCGCCATGACTGAGGAGCTACAAGCAGAGCTGCCATGTCTGAGGAGCTACAAGCAGAGCTGCCATGTCTGAGGAGCTACAAGCAAAGCTGCCATGTCTTGGGAGCTACAAGCAAAGCTGCTATGTCTTAGGAGCTACAAGCAGAGCTGTCATGTCTGAGGAGCTACAAGCAAAGCCGCCATGTCTTAGGAGCTACAAGCAGAGCTGTCATGTCTTAGGAGCTACAAGCAGAGCTGCCATGTCTTAGGAGCTACAAGCAGAGCTGCCATGTCTGAGGAGCTACAAGCAGAGCGGCCATGTCTGAGGAGCTACAAGCAGAGCCGCCATGTCTGAGGAGCTACAAGCAGAGCCGCCATGTCTTAGGAGCTACAAGCAGAGCCGCCATGTCTTAGGAGCTACAAGCAGAGCCGCCATGACTGAGGAGCTACAAGCAGAGCTGCCATGTCTGAGGAGCTACAAGCAGAGCTGCCATGTCTGAGGAGCTACAAGCAAAGCTGCCATGTCTTGGGAGCTACAAGCAAAGCTGCTATGTCTTAGGAGCTACAAGCAGAGCTGTCATGTCTTAGGAGCTACAAGCAGAGCTGCCATGTCTGAGGAGCTACAAGCAGAGCTGCCATGTTTGTCGGCGCCATCTTACATCTATGAAAAACAGTCCCAGTCCATAATTCCTCCTCCACCAAACTTTACAGTTGGCACTATGCATTGAGGCAGGTAGCATTCTCCTGGCATCCGCCAAACCCAGATTTATCAGTCGGACTGCCAGATGAGGAATTGCGTTTCCACTGCTCCAGAGTCAAATTTCGGGGAGCTTTACACCACTCCAGCCGACGCTTGGCATTGCTCATGGTGATCTTAGGCTTGTGTGCGGCTGCTTGGCCATGGAAACCCGTTTTATGAAGCTCCCGACGAACAGTTTTTGTGCTGACGTTGCTTCCAGAGGCAGTTTGGAACTCGGTAGTGAGTTTTACAATCGAGGACAGACGATTTTCATGCGCTACGTGCTTCAGCACTCGGCAGTCCCGTTCTGTGAGCTTGTGTGGCCTACCAATTCGCGGCTGAGCCTTTGTTGCTCCTTGACGTTTCCACTTCACAGTAAAGGCACTTACAGTTGATCAGGGCAGCTCTGACCTGTAGGGGCCATACTACTGCCAATGTTTTTCTATGGAGATTGTATGGCTGTGTGCTTGATATTTCTGGTGGAAAGGGAGGGTCCCCATGTTGTAGAGTTCACAGCGGTGGGTGAGCGGTCTTGCGTTAGTGATATACTGAAGCGCTCCGTGATACATCGCGTCCAGCATCTTAAGGTGGAACCTTGTATGTAAATACCGGCACAGATTTTATGATTGTCACGGGTCTGAGTCGGTTATGATATGATTGTCATGGGTCTCGAGTATGTGTAATTTTAACTGATTTGTCCGGAAATGCCCGTAGGCTACGAATCCAAACATGACCGCTGCAGTAGAGAGAGTGAGAGAGAGATTGTATCACTTCATGATGCTCTTGCTTTTTTCACCAGGGTGGAGCATCCAGCTTGTTGTTGTTGTTGTTGGCCAATCAGAAGTCATCAAAGCGGCAACAGGCTAAATTAATGAAGCCTTTGTGTAGGGCGAAAGCTAGGAGATACTTTTGGTCATGTAGTGTAATGTGGACACCCGCTCATCGAATATCTCATTCCAAAATCATGGGCATTAATATGGAGTTGGTCCCCCCCTTTGCTGCTATAACAGCCTCCACTCTTCTGGGAAGTCATTAATATGGAGTTGGTCCCCCCCTTTGCTGCTATAACAGCCTCCACTCTTCTGGGAAGTCATTAATATGGAGTTGGTCCCCCCTTTGCTGCTATAACAGCCTCCACTCTTCTGGGAAGGCTTTCCACTAGATGCTGGAACATTGCTGCGGGGACTTGCTTCCATTCAGCCACAAGTCCGTTAGAGTGAGGTCGGGTACTGACTTTGGGCGATTAGGCCTGGCTCGCAATCAGTGTTCCAATTCATCCCATAGGTGTTCGATGGGGTTAAGGTTAGGGCTTCGTGCAGGCCAGTCAAGATCTTCCACACCGATCTCAACATACCATTTCTGTATGGACCTCGCTTTGTGCACGGGGGTATTGTCATGCTGAAACAGGAAATTACCTTCCCCAAACTGTTTACCACAAAGTTGGAAGCACAGAATCATCTAGAATATCATTGTATGCTGTAGCGTTAAGATTTCCCTTCACTGGAACTAAGGGGCCCGAACCATGAAAAACAGCCCCAGACCATTATTCCTCCTCCACCAACCTTTACAGTTGGCACTATGCATTGGGGCAGGACATCGTTCTCCCGGCATCCGCCAAACCCATATTCGTCCCTCGGACTGCCAGATGGTGAAGCGTGATTCATTACCCCAGAGAACCACTGGCTAGCTCAGCACACCTAACATGGACATCTCAGTATTGTCAGCTTGCTGTTAGCTAGCTAGCATCACTAAATTGGCAGCAAGTTTGCTAGCGAGCTGTAAACCAACTAACCAATTCGTACACATTCATCATTGCTACCAAAACACAAACGGATAGTGAGTTAGCTATATCGACAATTACGTTTTTTTAGAGACGGAGTGTTTCTCCAGACAAAGGCGGAATAGACGGAGCTACTCTTAGTTGACTTGCTTACGTCAGTCAACGACAGAATGAACAGACAGACGTGTTTACTCTGCTGAAGGTAGCTACCAGTCCACCAGTGATTAGCATGGCATCGGGACAAATTGATTGACAGTGTTGGCTTTACGATTTTAGTTGATGTCTTTCGGAGTTCAGGATAAGAGATAAAAGTACCACACAAGTTGGTTACATGACAACTCTGTTCCATTATTGTCACAGCAGGGGTCCTCTCTATTCCTGAAGACAGACAGACACACACACACACACACACACACACACGCACACGCACACACACACGCACACACGCACATCTACACACACACACACACACACACACACGCACACACACACGCACACACACGCACACACACATCTACACACACACACATCTACACACACACACACACACACACACACACACACACACACACATTACCATTTACCCACTCATTACCATACAGATGAAGAATGTCATCTGAAATTAATTAATTAAATTATAAATATATGAATAATAAATATGAAAATATATTTAGATTGAATCATCAACGGTGTGGCTCTTAGAGACAGACAGTCTCCTGCTCATTATTATTCAGCTCAGCTCCAGAGATGGGATATGTCCCAATTGGCACCCTATTCCCTACGGGCCCTGATCAAAAGTAGTGCACTATATGAGGAATAGGGTGCCATTGGGGATGCAGAATAGAGATTGCTGTGGGACTTTGAGTTGACAGGCCGGCTCACATCAAGGCCAGGATGGAGATAGATAAAGCTGTTTAAAGAAATGTGTGTGTGTGTGTGTGTGTGTGTGTGTGTGTGTGTGTGTGTGTGTGTGTGTGTGTGTATGTGTGTAGGGGGAGTCAGCCAACACTTATCAACATGCTGGGCGCCTCGTTGAATTTACCACGTTGGTTGGTGCTACACCTTCACAGAGGCAGGGAAACAACAGTTCAGCTATCAGCTATCAGCTATCACCAGCTATCAGCTATCACCAGCTATCACCAGCTATCAGCTATCAGCTATCACCAGCTATCAGCTATCACCAGCTATCACCAGCTATCAGCTATCAGCTATCATCAGCTATCAGCTATCATCAGCTATCAGCTATCACCAGCTATCAGCTATCAGCTATCACCAGCTATCATCAGCTATCAGCTATCAGCTATCAGCTATCACCAGCTATCATCAGCTATCAGCTATCAGCTATCACCAGCTATCAGCTATCAGCTATCACCAGCTATCATCAGCTATCAGCTATCAGCTATCAGCTATCACAGCTATCAGCTATCAGCTATCACCAGCTATCAGCTATCAGCTATCAGCTATCAGCTATCAGCTATCACCAGCTATCAGCTATCACCATCTATCAGCTATCAGCTATCACCATCTATCAGCTATCAGCTATCATCAGCTATCAGCTATCAGCTATCACCATTTATCAGCTATCATCAGCTATCAGCTATCATCAGCTATCAGCTATCATCAGCTATCAGCTATCAGCTATCATCAGCTATCAGCTATCATCAGCTATCAGCTATCATCAGCTATCAGCTATCAGCTATCATCAGCTATCAGCCATCATCAGCTATCAGCTATCAGCTATCAGCCATCATCAGCTACCAGCTATCAGCTATCATCAGCTACCAGCTATCAGCTATCAGACTCGCTAGTACTCCGTGTCTGTCTGCACGGCACACTAGTCCCTTGGCCCTTTCTACACTTGTACCTGTATACCAGTGGAGGCTCCTCGAGGAGGAAGTGGTGGACCATCCTCCTCAGTGAATTTTAAAAATAATTAAATATTGAAAAAGTTATCCTTTTTAGATAAAACTACACTAAATACATTCACGTCACGAAATCATTTGTTAAAAAAAGCTGTTTCCTCTACTGCAACCGTGGGCCAGACAGTGAGATTTACATTTTACATTTTAGTCATTTAGCAGACGCTCTTATCCAGAGCGACTTACAGTAGTGAATACATACATTTCATTTCATGCATTTAAAAAAAAAAAATGTGTACTGGCCTCCCATGGGAATCGAACCCACAACCCTGTTAAAAAAAACACTGTTTTGCAATGATTCTTTACAGTAACCTCAGCAGCACTCTGTAGGGTACCACCATGGTGTAGCCTGAGGACAGCTAGCTTCCGTCCTCCTCTGGGTACATTGACTTCAATACAAAACCTAGGAGGCTCATGGTTCTCACCCCCTTCCATAGACTTACACAGTAATTATAACAACTTCTAGAGGATGTCCTCGAACCTATCAGAGCTCTTGCAGCATGAACTGACATGTTGTCCACCCAATCAAAGGATCAGAGAATGAATCTAGTACTGAAAGCATAAACTACAGCTAGCTAGCACTGCAGTGTATAACATGTGGTGAGTAGTTGACTCAAAGAGAGAGACAGACAATAGTTTAACAGTTTTGAACAAATTAATTTCTTCAAAAATGAAGGAGAAACGAGAGAGAGAGAGAGAGAGAGAGAGCTATATTTCACTTACTTAGCTAGCGAATGCAGCTAGCTAGTTTAGCCTACTCAAGCAACTGGTTCAAACAGAGAGGGATGCTATGTTAGCTAGCTGGCTATGGCTATCCAACACTGGAACTCTTCTAAGTTTTAATTTGATTTGATTCTAAGTCAAGGTAAGCTTTTGATTTTATTAATTTATTGCCACCGGGGCCCGCCAGAGTAACTGCTAAACTGCTTGCTGCTGACTGTACACTGTACTTCATGATTGTAGTGGGTTTACTAATGTGTTAGTTCTAGTAGCTATGTTGACTACGACTTTAATGTAGTTTGTGTAGTGGTTAGTGGTTATGTTACGAAGGTTTGGCTTGGATAGTTTTTTTTTGCCTGGTCACAGAAAACTGAAGTCCACAAGTAAATGGAAAATGTGAGAGGAGGAGAGCGCGTAGCTGCAAGAAGGACAACGATCAAAGGGATGTTGATGCACGTGGCTGCTATGAAAGTAAACTGTGTTGCGTGTGATTAGGATTTATTCATTCTACCGATTTTGTTGAAACTCCTTTATAAAACAGAATCAAACGGAACAAAACCGGTATAAACATACCTGAATTTGTCCAATAGAAACTCTTGTTTGCAACTGTTGGACTAATGATTACACCCTAGATCAGTTAGATGCAGGCAAGAGTGTGCAAGGCGGTATTGAATGTGACAATGTCTGTCTTGATTATTCAAATTTCTCTCGACCTGTGTGCACCTACAGTACCAGTCAAAAGTTTGGACACACCTACTTATTCAAGGGTTTTTCTTTATTTTTTTACTATTTTCTACATTGTAGAATAATAGTGAAGCTATCAAAACTATGAAGAAGGAGAACCCACAGTCCTCGTATGGAGAAGGAGAACCCACAGTCCTCGTATGGAGAAGGAGAACCCACAGTCCTCGTATGGAGAAGGAGAACCCACAGTCCTCGTATGGAGAAGGAGAACCCACAGTCCTCGTATGGAGAAGGAGAACCCACAGTCCTCGTATGGAGAAGGAGAACCCACAGTCCCTCGTATGGAGAAGGAGAACCCACAGTCCTTGGTAGCGGGCCGCGTCAGTGGCACTGTGTTATCCTCAAAGCGGACGAAAAAGGTGTTTAGCTTGTCCGGAAGGAAGACGTCGGTGTCAGTGACGTGGCTGGTTTTCCCTTTATAGTCCGTGATTGTCTCTAGACCCTGCCACATACGTCTCATGTCTGAGCCGTTGAATTGTAACTCCACTTTTTCTGTATACTGACATTTTGCCTGTTTGATTGCCTTACGGAGGGAATAACTATACGGGTTGTATTCGGCCATATTCCCAGTCACCTTGCCATGGTTAAATGTGATGGCTCGCTCTTTCAGTTTTACACGAATGCTGTCATATACTGTAACCACGGTTTCTGGTTAGGGTAGGTTTTAATAGTCACAGTGGGTACAACATCTCCAATACACTTCCTGATAAACTCAGTCACCGTATCCATGTATTCATCGATATTATTCTGAGAGGCTAACCGGAACATATCCCAGTCCGAATAACTAAAACAATCTTGAAGTGTGGATTCCGATTGGTCAGACCAGTCCTTAGCATGGGTACTTCCTGTTTGAGTTTCTGCCTATAGGAAGGGAGGAGCCAAATTGAGTTGTTATGAGATTTGCCAAAGGGAGGTCGGGGGAGGACCTTGTAGGCATTTCGAATAGCAGTGATCTAATGTTTTCTCAGAGCGAGTGCTACAGTCAATGTGTTGGTAGAACTTCGGTAGCATTTTGCTCAAATTTGCTTTGTTAAAATACTCAGGTACAATAAACGCAGCCTCAGGATATATGGTTTGCAGTTTGAATAAAGACCAGAGAAGTTCTTTGAGGGCCGTCGTGGTGTTGGCTTGAGGGGGAATATACACGGCTGTGAATATAACCGAAGAGAATTCTCTTGGGAGGTAAAAGGATCGGCATTTGATTTTGAGGTATTCTAGGTTCAGGTGAACGAAAGCACTTGAGTTTCTGTACGTTATCAAAATCACACCATGAGTAGTTAATCATTAAACATTAAGGACAGCATTTCCCCAGCTAGACATGTTCCCGTGAAACAGAGTATGTTACAATCCCTGATGTCTATCTGGAAGGAGATCCTCGCCCTGTGCTTGTCTACTTTATTGTCCAGAGTCTGAACATTAGCGAGTAATATACTCGGAAGCGGTAGCTGGTGTGCTGAGTCAGACTAGAAGTCCACTCCGAATACCTCTTCTCCCCCGGAGGTGTTTTGGATCAGCCTCTGGAATCAGTTCAATTGCCATGGGGGGTACGACCAAAAGATTCCAATTCGGGAAAGTCGTATTCCTGGTCGTAATGCTGGTGAGTTACCATCGCTCTGATATCCCAAAGTTATTTCCGGCTGTATGTAATAACACAAAATATTTCCTGGGCTAATAATGTAAGAAATAACACACACAAAAACTAAATACTGCAAAGTTGCTTAGGAGCTACAAGCAGAGCCGCCATGTCTGAGGAGCTACACGCAGAGCTGCCATGTCTGAGGAGCTACACGCAGAGCTGCCATGTCTGAGGAGCTACACGCAGAGCTGCCATGTCTGAGGAGCTACACGCAGAACTGCCATGTCTGAGGAGCTACAAGCAGAGCTGCCATGTCTGAGGAGCTACAAGCAGAGCCGCCATGTCTGAGGAGCTACAAGCAGAGCTGCCATGTCTGAGGAGCTACAAGCAGAGCCGCCATGTCTTAGGAGCTACAAGCAGAGCCGCCATGTCTGAGGAGCTACAAGCAGAGCCGCCATGTCTTAGGAGCTACAAGCAGAGCTGTCATGTCTTAGGAGCTACAAGCAGAGCTGTCATGTCTTAGGAGCTACAAGCAGAGCCGCCATGTCTGAGGAGCTACAAGCAGAGCCGCCATGTCTTAGGAGCTACAAGCAGAGCCGCCATGTCTTAGGAGCTACAAGCAGAGCCGCCATGTCTTAGGAGCTACAAGCAGAGCCGCCATGTCTTAGGAGCTACAAGCAGAGCCGTCATGTCTTAGGAGCTACAAGCAGAGCTGCCATGCCTTAGGAGCTACAAGCAGAGCTGCCATGTCTGAGGAGCTACAAGCAGAGCTGCCATGTCTTAGGAGCTACAAGCAGAGCTGCCATGTCTGAGGAGCTACAAGCAGAGCAGCCATGTGTTAGGAGCTACAAGCAGAGCCGTCATGTCTTAGGAGCTACAAGCAGAGCCGTCATGTCTTAGGAGCTACAAGCAGAGCCGCCATGTCTTAGGAGCTACAAGCAGAGCTGTCATGTCTGGCGGCGCCATCTTGCTCAGCCTAAATAACATATCCAATACATAACATATCAAATACATAACATACAGTTGAAGTCGGAAGTTTACATACACCTCAGCCAAGTACATTTAAACTCAGTTTTTCACAATTCCTGACATTTAATCCTAGTAAAAATCCCCTGTCTTAGGTCAGTTAGGATCACCACTTTATTTAAAGAATGTGAAATGTCATTTCTCCAAAAACTACAATCTTTGTCCCCATGTGCTGTTGCAAACTGTAGTCTGGCTTTTTTATGGCGGTTTTGGAGCAGTGGCTTCTTCCTTGCTGAGCGGCCTTTCAGGTTATGTCGATATAGGACTAGTTTTTACTGTGGATATAGATACTTTTGTACCTGTTTCCTCCAGCATCTTCACAGGGTCCTTTGTTGTTGTTCTGGGATTGATTTTCACTTTTTGCACCAAAGTATGTTCATCTCTAGGAGACAGAACGCATCTCCTTCCTGAGCGGTATGACGGCTGCGTGGTCCCTTGGTGTTTATACTTGTGTACTATTGTTTGTACAGATGACCGTGGTACCTTAAGGCGTTTGGAAATTGCTCCCAAGGATGAACCAGACTTGTGGAGGTCAACAATTTTTTTTATGAGGTCTTGGCTGGAATTGTGATACAGTGAATTATAATTGAAATAATCTGTCTGTAAACAATTGTTGGAAAAATGACTTGTGTCATGCACAAAGTAGATGTCCTAACCAACTTGCCAAAACTATAGTTTGTTAACAAGAAATTTGTGGTGGTTGAAAAACGAGTTTTAATGACTCCAACCTAAGTGTATGTAAACTTCCGACTTCAACTGTATCAAATTAATACCATATCAAATACATAACATATCAATAAATAACATATCAAATACATAACATATCAAATACATAACATATCAATAAATAACATATCAAATACATAACATATCAAATACATAACATATCAAATAAATAACATATCAAATAAATAAAATGTCAAATAACATATCAGATACATAACAAATACATAACATATCAAATACATAACATATCAAATAAATAACATGTCAAATAAATAACATGTCAAATAAATAACATATCAAATACATACAATGAGGGAAAAAAGTATTTGATCCCCTGCTGATTTTGTACGTTTGCCCGCTGACAAAGTATCTATTGGGTGAAATACCACAGTGTGACATCTCAGCAGCAAGATTTGTGACCTGTTGCCACAAGAAAAGGGCAACCAGTGAAGAACAAACAGCGTCGTACGGGTTTGGCCGGGGTAGGCTGTCATTGTAAATAAGAATTTGTTCTTAATTGACTTGCCTGGTTAAATACATTTGAAATTAAATAAAAAATTAAACATATGTTTCCCATGGCAATAAAGCCCTTAGAGCGTTGGGCCAGTAACCGGAAGGTTTCTGGATCGAATCCCCAGCTGACAAGGTAAACATTTGTCGTTCTGCCCCTGAGCAAGGCAGTTAACCCACTGTTCCCCGGGCGCCCGAAGACGTGGATGTCGATTAAGGCAGTCCCCCCCCCCCCCGCACCTCTCTGATTCAGAGGGGCTGGGTTAAATGGGGAACACACATTTCAATTCCCTTTCATTTCCCTTAAATTGAATTGAAAATTGAGAGAGAGGAAGGGAGGGATGTGGGGCAGAGAGAGAGAGAAAGAGAGGGAGGTGGGGCAGAGAGAGAGAGGGAGGAAGGGAGGGATGTGGAGCAGAGAGAGAGAGGGAGGGAGGGATGTGGAGCAGAGAGAGAGAGAAAGAGGAAGGGAGGGATGTGGAGCAGAGAGAGAGAGAGAAACAGAGGGAGGGATGTGGAGCAGAGAGAGAGAGAAAGAGAGGAAGGTGGGGCAGAGAGAGAGAGAAAGAGAGGGAGGGAGGGCAGAGAGAGAGAGAAAGAGAGGGAGGGAGGGCAGAGAGAGAGAGAAAGAGAGGAAGGTGGGGATGTGGGGCAGAGAGAGAAGCACCTGTTTAAGAGTAGAAGTGTAATGTGCTGAAGCAGAACAGTGAGTGTGTTTCCTCTGATGTGTTCTGGGGTTTGACAGAAAGAGAAAAGATGAGAAAACAAAGATCAAGGTGGAGGAGAGGGAGAGGAAGAGGGAGAGGAGAGGAGAATAGAGGAGAGGAGAATAGAGGAGAGGAGAGGAGAGGAGAATAGAGGAGAGGAGAGGAGAATAGAGGAGAGGAGAGGAGAGGAGAGGAGAGGAGAATAGAGGAGAGGAGAGGAGAGGAGAGGAGAGGAGAGGAGAGGAGAGGAGAGGAAAGGAAGTGGGATCCATTCCTATGTTGTTTTGTTTGCTGTTTATCTTTCACAACCCAGTGGGCAATCCCTGGTTCCCACCCTTCTCCCCAGCCCTGCTCAGCCCCAAGCAGATGGGCCATTCAGGGGGAGGAGAATCTCACAGGTCTGGAGGATTCCAGAGGATTTCCCAAACAGCAAAGACACTCTATCCACCCCTACTCTTTATTGGTATCCCCCCCTACCCTATACCCCTCCACCCCGTGCTAGCATTACCTTCCAGAGGAGATTCAGAAATGGTTTGTGCAGCAGTAGTTGTACAGGTTGAGCGTTGACTAGAAAACATTATATACAGTTTCAGTCGGAAGTTTACATACACTTAGGTTGGAGTCATTAAAACTCGTTTTTCAACCACTCCACAAATTTCTTGTTAACAAACTATAGTTTTGGCAAGTTGGTTAGGACATCTACTTCGTGCATGACACAAGTAATTTTTCCAACAATTGTTTACAGACAGATTTCACTTATAATTCACTGTATCACAATTCCAGTGGGTCAGAAGTTTACATAAACTTAGTTCACTGTGCCTTTAAACAGCTTGGAAAATTCCAGAAAATGATGTCATAGCTTTAGAAGCTTCTGATAGGCTAATTGACATAATTTGAGTCAATTGGAGGTGTACCTGTGGATGTATTTCAAGACCGACCTTCAAACTCAATGCCTCTTTGCTTGACATCATGGGAAAGTCAAAAGAAATAAGCCAAGACATCAAAATACAAGTTGCAGACCTTCACAAGTCTGGTTCATCCTTGGGAGCAATTTCCAAACGCCTGAAGGTACCACGTTCATCTGTACAAACAATAGTACGCAAGTATAAACACAATGGGACCACGCAGCCGTCATACCGCTCAGGAAGGAGACACGTTCTGTCTCCTAGAGATGAACGTTCTTTGGTGCGAAAAGTGCAAATCAATCCCAGAACAACAGCAAAGGACCTTGTGAAGATGCTGGAGGAAACGGGTACAAAAGTATCTATATCCACAGTAAAACGAGTCCTATATCGACATAACCTGAAAGGCCACTCAGCAAGAAAGAAGCCACTGCTCCAAAACCGCCATAAAAAAGCCAGACTACGGTTTGCAACTTCACATGGGGACAAAGATTGTACTTTTTGGAGAAATGTCCTCTGGTCTGATGAAACAAAAATAGAACTGTTTGGCCGTAATGACCATCGTTATGTTTGGAGGAAAAAGGGGGAGGCTTGCAAGCCGAAGAACACCATCCCAACCGTGAAGCATGGGGGTGGCAGCATCATGTTGTGGGTGTGCTTTGCAGCACAAAATAGATGGCCTCATGAGGAGGGAAAATTATGTGGATATATTGAAGCAACATTCAGTTAAAGCTTGGTCACAAATGGTGTATGTAAACTTCAGACTTCAACTGTATGTACATAGGACAGCAGTCTGTGAGGTGCAGAGTTGAGTACCGGGTGGTAGCTGGCTAGTGACAGTGACTAACGTTCAGGGCAGGGATGTTGGAAAGTTGGAAATGGAATGTGGCATCATCACATTAAGCTGAGGAGAACAGGCTGATCATCCATACGGATAAACATTAGGCTGAGGAGAACAGGCTGATCATCCATACTGATAAACATTAGGCTGAGGAGAACAGGCTGATCATCCATACTGATAAACATTAGGCTGGGGAGGACAGGCTGGCTGGGGAGGACAGACTGGCTGGGGAGGACAGGCTGGCTGGGGAGGACAGGTTGGCTGGGGAGGACAGGCTGTCTGGGGAGGACAGGCTGGCTGGGGAGGACAGGCTGGCTGGGGAGGACAGGCTGTCTGGGGAGGACAGACTGGCTGGGGAGGACAGGCTGTCTGGGGAGGACAGGTTGGCTGGGGAAAACAGACTGGCTGGGGAGGACAGGCTGGCTGGGGAGGACAGGCTGGCTGGGGAGAACAGACTGGCTGGGGAGGACAGGCTGTCTGGGGAGGACAGGCTGGCTGGGGAGGACAGGCTGGCTGGGGAGGACAGGCTGGCTGGGGAGGACAGGCTGTCTGGGGAGGACAGGCTGGCTGGGGAGGACAGGCTGTCTGGGGAGGACAGGCTGGCTGGGGAGGACAGGCTGGCTGGGGAGGACAGGCTGTCTGGGGAGGACAGGCTGTCTGGGGAGGACAGGCTGGCTGGGGAGGACAGACTGGCTGGGGAGGACAGGCTGTCTGGGGAGGACAGGTTGGCTGGGGAAAACAGACTGGCTGGGGAGGACAGGCTGGCTGGGGAGGACAGGCTGGCTGGGGAGAACAGACTGGCTGGGGAGGACAGGCTGTCTGGGGAGGACAGGCTGGCTGGGGAGGACAGGCTGGCTGGGGAGGACAGGCTGGCTGGGGAGGACAGGCTGTCTGGGGAGGACAGGCTGTCTGGGGAGGACAGGCTGGCTGGGGAGGACAGGCTGTCTGGGGAGGACAGGCTGTCTGGGGAGGACAGACTGGCTGGGGAGGACAGGCTGGCTGGGGAGGACAGGCTGTCTGGGGAGGACAGGCTGGCTGGGGAGGACAGGCTGGCTGGGGAGGACAGGCTGGCTGGGGAGGACAGGCTAACCGGAACATATCCCAGTCCGAATAACTAAAACAATCTTGAAGTGTGGATTCCGATTGGTCAGACCAGTCCTTAGCATGGGTACTTCCTGTTTGAGTTTCTGCCTATAGGAAGGGAGGAGCCAAATTGAGTTGTTATGAGATTTGCCAAAGGGAGGTCGGGGGAGGACCTTGTAGGCATTTCAAATAGCAGTGATCTAATGTTTTCTCAGAGCGAGTGCTACAGTCAATGTGTTGGTAGAACTTCGGTAGCATTTTGCTCAAATTTGCTTTGCTAAAATACTCAGGTACAATAAACGCAGCCTCAGGACATATGGTTTGCAGTTTGAATAAAGACCAGAGAAGTTCTTTGAGGGCCGTCGTGGTGTTGGCTTGAGGGGGAATATACACGGCTGTGAATATAACCGATGAGAATTCTCTTGGGAGGTAAAAGGATCGGCATTTGATTTTGAGGTATTCTAGGTTCAGGTGAAAGAAAGCACTTGAGTTTCTGTACGTTATCAAAATCACACCATGAGTAGTTAATCATTAAACATTAAGGACAGCATTTCCCCAGCTAGACATGTTCCCGTGAAACAGAGTACGTTACAATCCCTGATGTCTCTCTGGAAGGAGATCCTCGCCCTGTGCTTGTCTACTTTATTGTCCAGAGTCTGAACATTAGCGAGTAATATACTCGGAAGCGGTAGATGGTGTGCTGAGTCAGACTAGAAGTCCACTCCGAATACCTCTTCTCCCCCGGAGGTGTTTTGGATCAGCCTCTGGAATCAGTTCAATTGCCATGGGGGGTACGACCAAAAGGTTCCAATTCGGGAAAGTCGTATTCCTGGTCGTAATGCTGGTGAGTTACCATCGCTCTGATATCCCAAAGTTATTTCCGGCTGTACGTAATAACACACAATATTTCCTGGGCTACTAATGTAAGAAATAACACACACAAAAACTAAATACTGCAAAGTTGCTTAAGAGCTACAAGCAGAGCTGCCATGTCTGTCATATCTGAGGAGCTACAAGCAGAGCTGCCATGTCTGAGGAGCTACAAGCAGAGCTGCCATGTCTTAGGAGCTACAAGCAGAGCTGCCATGTCTGAGGAGCTACACGCAGAGCTGCCATGTCTGAGGAGCTACACGCAGAGCTGCCATGTCTGAGGAGCTACACGCAGAGCTGCCATGTCTGAGGAGCTACAAGCAGAGCCGCCATGTCTGAGGAGCTACAAGCAGAGCTGCCATGTCTGAGGAGCTACACGCAGAGCTGTCATGTCTGAGGAGCTACAAGCAGAGCTGTCATGTCTGAGGAGCTACAAGCAGAGCTGTCATGTCTTAGGAGCTACAAGCAGAGCTGTCATGTCTGAGGAGCTACAAGCAGAGCCGCCATGTCTTAGGAGCTACAAGCAGAGCCGCCATGTCTTAGGAGCTACAAGCAGAGCCGTCATGTCTTAGGAGCTACAAGCAGAGCCGTCATATCTGAGGAGCTACAAGCAGAGCCGCCATGTCTGAGGAGCTACAAGCAGAGCTGTCATGTCTGGCGGCGCCATCTTGCTCAGCCTAAATAACATATCCAATACATAACATATCAAATACATAACATACAGTTGAAGTCGGAAGTTTACATACACCTTAGCCAAGTACATTTAAACTCAGTTTTTCACAATTCCTGACATTTAATCCTAGTAAAAATCCCCTGTCTTAGGTCAGTTAGGATCACCACTTTATTTTAAGAATATGAAATGTCATTTCTCCAAAAACTACAATCTTTGTCCCCATGTGCTGTTGCAAACTGTAGTCTGGCTTTTTTATGGCGGTTTTGGAGCAGTGGCTTCTTCCTTGCTGAGCGGCCTTTCAGGTTACGTCGATATAGGACTTGTTTTACTGTGGATATAGATGCTTTTGTACCTGTTTCCTCCAGCATCTTCACAAGGTCCTTTGTTGTTGTTCTGGGATTGATTTTCACTTTTCGCACCAAAGTATGTTCATCTCTAGGAGACAGAACGCGTCTCCTTCCTGAGCGGTATGACGGCTGCGTGGTCCCTTGGTGTTTATACTTGCGTACTATTGTTTGTACAGATGACCGTGGTACCTTAAGGCGTTTGGAAATTGCTCCCAAGGATGAACCAGACTTGTGGAGGTCAACAATTTTTTTTATGAGGTCTTGGCTGGAATTGTGATACAGTGAATTATAATTGAAATAATCTGTCTGTAAACAATTGTTGGAAAAATTACTTGTGTCATGCACAAAGTAGATGTCCTAACCAACTTGCCAAACTATAGTTTGTTAACAAGAAATTTGTGGTGGTTGAAAAACGAGTTTTAATGACTCCAACCTAAGTGTATGTAAACTTCCGACTTCAACTGTATCAAATTAATACCATATCAAATACATAACATATCAAATACATAACATATCAATAAATAACATATCAAATACATAACATATCAAATACATAACACATCAAATAAATAACATATCAAATAACATCAAATAACATATCAAATACATAACATATCAAATACATAACATATCAAATACATAACATATCAAATAAATAACATATCAAATAACATATCAAATAAATAACATGTCAGATAACATATCAAATAAATAACATATCAATAAATAACATGTCAGATAACATATCAAATAAATAACATATCAATAAATAACATATCAAATAAATAACATATCAATACATAACATATCAATTAATACCATATCAAATAAATAACATGTCAAATAAATAACATGTCAAATAAATAACATATCAAATACATACAGTGAGGGGAAAAAAGTATTTGATCCCCTGCTGATTTTGTACGTTTGCCCGCTGACAAAGTATCTATTGGGTGAAATACCACAGTGTGACATCTCAGCAGCAAGATTTGTGACCTGTTGCCACAAGAAAAGGGCAACCAGTGAAGAACAAACAGCGTCGTACGGGTTTGGCCGGGGTAGGCTGTCATTGTAAATAAGAATTTGTTCTTAATTGACTTGCCTGGTTAAATACATTTGAAATTAAGTAAAAAATTAAACATGTGTTTCCCATGGCAATAAAGCCCTTAGAGCGTTGGGCCAGTAACCGGAAGGTTTCTGGATCGAATCCCCAGCTGACAAGGTAAACATTTGTCGTTCTGCCCCTGAGCAAGGCAGTTAACCCACTGTTCCCCGGGCGCCCGAAGACGTGGATGTCGATTAAGGCAGCCCCCCCCCCCCCCGCACCTCTCTGATTCAGAGGGGCTGGGTTAAATGGGGAACACACATTTCAATTCCCTTTCCTTTCCCTTAAATTGAATTGAAAATTGAGAGAGAGGAAGGGAGGGATGTGGGGCAGAGAGCGAGAGAAAGAGAGGGAGGTGGGGCAGAGAGAGAGAGAAAGAGAGGGAGGTGGGGCAGAGAGAGAGAGAGAAACAGAGGAAGGGAGGGATGTGGGGCAGAGAGAGAGAGAGAAACAGAGGAAGGGAGGGAGGTGGGGCAGAGAGAGAGAGGAAGGGAGGGAGGTGGGGCAGAGAGAGAGAGAAAGAGAGGAAGAGAGGGATGTGGGGCAGAGAGAGAGAGAAAGAGGGAGGGAGGGATGTGGAGCAGAGAGAGAGAGGGAGGGAGGGATGTGGAGCAGAGAGAGAGAGAAAGAGGAAGGGAGGGATGTGGAGCAGAGAGAGAGAGAGAAACAGAGGGAGGGAGGGAGGTGGGGCAGAAAGAGAGAGAGAGGAGAGGAGGGAGGGGAGGATGGGTCAGAGGGGAGAGAGGGATGTGGAGCAGAGAGAGAGAGAGAAAGAGAGGGAGGGATGTGGAGCAGAGAGAGAGAGAGAAAGAGAGGGAGGGATGTGGGGCAGAGAGAGAGAGAGAAAGAGAGGGAGGGATGTGGAGCAGAGAGAGAGAGAGAAAGAGAGGGAGGGATGTGGAGCAGAGAGAGAGAGAAAGAGAGGGAGGGATGTGGAGCAGAGAGAGAGAGAAAGAGAGGGAGGGAGGGATGTGGGGCAGAGAGAGAAGCACCTGTTTAAGAGTAGAAGTGTAATGTGCTGAAGCAGAACAGGGAGTGTGTTTCCTCTGATGTGTTCTGGGGTTTGACAGAAAGAGAAAAGATGAGAAAACAAAGATCAAGGTGGAGGAGAGGGAGAGGAAGAGGGAGAGGAGAGGAGAATAGAGGAGAGGAGAATAGAGGAGAGGAGAGGAGAGGAGAGGAGAATAGAGGAGAGGAGAGGAGAATAGAGGAGAGGAGAGGAGAATAGAGGAGAGGAGAGGAGAATAGAGGAGAGGAGAATAGAGGAGAGGAGAGGAGAGGAGAATAGAGGAGAGGAGAGGAGAATAGAGGAGAGGAGAGGAGAGGAGAGGAGAGGAGAGGAGAGGAGAATAGAGGAGAGGAGAGGAGAATAGAGGAGAGGAGAGGAGAGGAGAGGAAAGGAAGTGGGATCCATTCCTATGTTGTTTTGTTTGCTGTTTATCTTTCACAACCCAGTGGGCAATCCCTGGTTCCCACCCTTCTCCCCAGCCCTGCTCAGCCCCAAGCAGATGGGCCATTCAGGGGGAGGACAATCTCACAGGTCTGGAGGATTCCAGAGGATTTCCCAAACAGCAAAGACACTCTATCCACCCCTACTCTTTATTGGTATCCCCCCCTACCCTATACCCCTCCACCCCGTGCTAGCATTACCTTCCAGAGGAGATTCAGAAATGGTTTGTGCAGCAGTAGTTGTACAGGTTGAGCGTTGACTAGAAAACACTATATACAGTTTCAGTCGGAAGTTTACATACACTTAGGTTGGAGTCATTAAAACTCGTTTTTCAACCACTCCACAAATTTCTTGTTAACAAACTATAGTTTTGGCAAGTTGGTTAGGACATCTACTTCGTGCATGACACAAGTAATTTTTCCAACAATTGTTTACAGACAGATTTCACTTATAATTCACTGTATCACAATTCCAGTGGGTCAGAAGTTTACATAAACTTAGTTCACTGTGCCTTTAAACAGCTTGGAAAATTCCAGAAAATGATGTCATAGCTTTAGAAGCTTCTGATAGGCTAATTGACATAATTTGAGTCAATTGGAGGTGTACCTGTGGATGTATTTCAAGACCGACCTTCAAACTCAATGCCTCTTTGCTTGACATCATGGGAAAGTCAAAAGAAATAAGCCAAGACATCAAAATACAAGTTGCAGACCTCCACAAGTCTGGTTCATCCTTGGGAGCAATTTCCAAACGCCTGAAGGTACCACGTTCATCTGTACAAACAATAGTACGCAAGTATAAACACAATGGGACCACGCAGCCGTCATACCGCTCAGGAAGGAGACGCGTTCTGTCTCCTAGAGATGAACGTTCTTTGGTGCGAAAAGTGCAAATCAATCCCAGAACAACAGCAAAGGACCTTGTGAAGATGCTGGAGGAAACGGGTACAAAAGTATCTATATCCACAGTAAAACAAGTCCTATATCGACATAGCCTGAAAGGCCGCTCAGCAAGGAAGAAGCCACTGCTCCAAAACCGCCATAAAAAAGCCAGACTACGGTTTGCAACTGCACATGGGGACAAAGATTGTACTTTTTGGAGAAATGTCCTCTGGTCTGATGAAACAAAAATAGAACTGTTTGGCCGTAATGACCATCGTTATGTTTGGAGGAAAAAGGGGGAGGCTTGCAAGCCGAAGAACACCATCCCAACCGTGAAGCATGGGGGTGGCAGCATCATGTTGTGGGTGTGCTTTGCAGCACAAAATAGATGGCCTCATGAGGAGGGAAAATTATGTGGATATATTGAAGCAACATTCAGTTAAAGCTTGGTCACAAATGGTGTATGTAAACTTCAGACTTCAACTGTATGTACATAGGACAGCAGTCTGTGAGGTGCAGAGTTGAGTACCGGGTGGTAGCTGGCTAGTGACAGTGACTAACGTTCAGGGCAGGGAAGTTGGAAAGTTGGAAATGGAATGTGGCATCATCACATTAGGCTGAGGAGAACAGGCTGATCATCCATACTGATAAACATTAGGCTGAGGAGAACAGGCTGATCATCCATACTGATAAACATTAGGCTGAGGAGAACAGGCTGATCATCCACATTAGGCTGAGGAGAACAGGCTGATCATCCATACTGATAAACATTAGGCTGAGGAGAACAGGCTGATCATCCATACTGATAAACATTAGGCTGCGGAGGACAGGCTGGCTGGGGAGGACAGACTGGCTGGGGAGGACAGGCTGGCTGGGGAGGACAGGTTGGCTGGGGAGGACAGGCTGTCTGGGGAGGACAGGCTGGCTGGGGAGGACAGGCTGGCTGGGGAGGACAGGCTGTCTGGGGAGGACAGACTGGCTGGGGAGGACAGGCTGTCTGGGGAGGACAGGTTGGCTGGGGAAAACAGACTGGCTGGGGAGGACAGGCTGGCTGGGGAGGACAGGCTGGCTGGGGAGAACAGACTGGCTGGGGAGGACAGGCTGTCTGGGGAGGACAGGCTGTCTGGGGAGGACAGGCTGTCTGGGGAGGACAGGCTGGCTGGGGAGGACAGGCTGGCTGGGGAGGACAGGCTGTCTGGGGAGGACAGGCTGGCTGGGGAGGACAGGCTGGCTGGGGAGGACAGGCCTGGTGAATTTACTGTTTAAAACCCTTTAGAGTCAGACTGAAAGTAGCTAATGGAAGCTAGCCTTCCCCGTAGCTCAGTTGGTAGAGCATGGTGTAGAGCATGGTGTTTACAACACCAGGGTTGTGGGTTCGATTCCCACGGGGGGCCAAGTACTAAGAAAAAAAAATGTATGAAATGAAAATGAAATGTATGCATTCACTACTGTAAGTCGCTCTGGATAAGAGCGTCTGCTAAATGACTAAAATGTAAATGTAAGGTCTTGACAAGGTATAAATACTGTCCATCTCAGCTTTATCTACTCTACACCTGATGTATTTCTCCACCTAATGTATTTCTACACCTAATGTATTTCTACAGAGTTACCACAACGATTATCTTCACTGGCCCCTATTAGGAAAGGCTAATGATTTGGATCCCACAATGTGGGTCTCATTTTGAAGAAAATCCCTAGTAATCCCATCAAAACAGACAGAGGCACAAAGTCGGTTTAGCAGAGCCAGCCAAGGAGATTACAAATCATTCCAGGGTTCAGGAGTAGGAGAGGAGGGAGAGGAGGAGGAGGAGGAGGAGGAGGAGGAGGAGGAGGAGGAGGAGGAGAGGGAGGAGGAGAGGGAGGCACACTGGACAAAGGGCCGGGCTGGGAAGGACAGGACAGGACAGGACAAGGACAGGACAGGACAGGACAGGACAAGGACAGGACAGGACAGGACAGGACAGGACAAGGACAGGACAGGACAGGACAGGACAGGACAAGGACAGGACAGGACAGGACAGGACAGGACAAGGACAGGACAGGACAGGACAGGACAGTGGAGAGAGGCGAGAGGGGGAAATGGGCGAGGGGGAGAGGGGAAGAGGAGAGAGGCGAGGAGAGAAGAGGAGAGAGGAGAGGGGGAGAGGAGAGAGGAGAGAAGAGAGAAGAGAGGAGAGGGGGAGAGGAGAGGAGAGAGGGAGAGGAGAGAGCGGGAGAGGTGAGAGGAGAGGAGGGAGAGAAGAGAGAAGGGATAGGAAAGATATATTGTCATTGATGTTCAAGCAATATACATTTTACCTTGTCTTGGAGGTCCTCAAAACATGTTAAACATGTAATATTTAAGTTCCAGCTCTTTCAAGCAGAATAGAATACAGCCCCATTGTGTTTCTCTCCAGATTCAATGGCATTTTCCATTTGAGGACTGCAGTGTAGATCCTACTACAAGGTGATATAGAAACACATGACATTTAAACAGTATTTAATCGTACAAACACAATCATATTGTTTCCATTTACATATATTGACACTCTGCACATGAGGAGTTTGAACCTGCAACGTTTGGTTCCCAAGCCAGGTGTGTATCTTCTGCACCACCAGGGAAGCTCTTACCTTCATGGACCCAGTAAGCTCTTACCTCATGGACCCAGTAGGATCTTACCTTCATGGACCCAGTAGGATCTTACCTTCATGGACCCAGTAGGATCTTACATCATGGACCCAGTAGGATCTTACATCATGGACCCAGTAGGATCTTACCTTCATGGACCCAGTAAGCTCTTACATCATGGACCCAGTAGGATCTTACATCATGGACCCAGTAGGATCTTACCTTCATGGACCCAGTAGGATCTTACCTTCATGGACCCAGTAGGATCTTACCTTCATGGACCCAGTAAGCTCTTACCTTCATGGACCCAGTAAGCTCTTACCTCATGGACCCAGTAAGCTCTTACCTTCATGGACCCAGTAAGCTCTTACCTTCATGGACCCAGTAAGCTCTTACCTTCATGGACCCAGTAGGATCTTACATCATGGACCCAGTAGGATCTTACCTTCATGGACCCAGTAGGATCTTACCTCATGGACCCAGTAGGCAGTATATAAAGAGGATGGGTGAAGTGACGCTGAATGTCCCAGTTACCAGTATTTCCCTGGGATTAGTTATGTCTAAGAAGGTTAAAAAGGAAGCATGGAATTCCCGATAGACCATACTGCCAAGGCCATATACTGAATATGACTGTGGAGGATAAAGACTTTGGGAACCAAACGTTGCCGGTTCAGACCCCACATGTAGGATGTCAGTACATCGAATCAAGCTTTACTTACTGTATACAGCACATTTCAGATATGGAATGCAACGCAATGTATTTTACAGGAAAAAAATAAAAAATAAAAAATCATGAAAATAAAAACTGAAATATTTACTACACAACAAACATAAGAAAAAAAACAAGGTTTTTGGCAGGCTGTTACAGAGGTAAGGGGCATAATAACTAAAGGCTGCCTCTCCATGCCTCTTGGTCCTAGGCTTTGGGATAGTTAAAAGGCTGCCTCTCCATGCCTCTTGGTCCTGGGCTTTGGGATAGTTAAAAGGCTGCCTCTCCATGCCTCTTGGTCCTGGGCTTTGGGATAGTTAAAAGGCTGCCTCTCCATGCCTCTTGGTCCTGGGCTTTGGGATAGTTAAAAGGCTGTCTCTCCATGCCTCTTGGTCCTAGGCTTTGGGATAGTTAAAAGGCTGCCTCTCCATGCCTCTTGGTCCTAGGCTTTGGGATAGTTAAAAGGCCAGAGGACCTGAGGGACCTACTGGGTACAGAATTTAAAAGCATGTCTGATATGTATTGGGGTGAACAGTTGTGGATTGATTTAAAACCCAATAGAAGAATCTTAAAATTAATTCTAAAACTCACAAGCAGCCAGTGCAGAAACCTTAAAACCAGTGTTTTTTTTAAATTTAACCAGGCAAGTCAGTTAAGAACAAATTCTTATTTACAATGACGGCCTACCGGGGAGCAGTGGGTTAACTTCCTTGTTCAGGAGCAGAACGACAGATTTTTAACTTGTCAGCTCGGGGATTCAATCTAGAAACTTTTGGTTACTAGTCCAACGCTCTAACCACTAGGCTACAAGGGCCCTGGTCAACAGTAGCGCACTATATTTACAAGGGCCCTGGTCAACAGTAGTGCACTATATTTACAAGGGCCCTGGTCAACAGTAGTGCACTATATTTACAAGGGCCCTGGTCAACAGTAGTGCACTATATTTACAAGGGCCCTGGTCAACAGTAGTGCACTATATTTACAAGGGCCCTGGTCAACAGTAGTGCACTATATTTACAAGGGCCCTGGTCAACAGTAGTGCACTATATTTACAAGGGCCCTGGTCAACAGTAGTGCACTATCTTTACAAGGGCCCTGGGCAACAGTAGTGCACTATATTTACAAGGGCCCTGGTCAACAGTAGTGCACTATATTTACAAGGGCCCTGGTCAACAGTAGTGCACTATATTTACAAGGGCCCTGGTCAACAGTAGTGCACTATATTTACAAGGGCCCTGGTCAACAGTAGTGCACTATATTTACAAAGGCCCTGGTCAACAGTAGTGCACTATATTTACAAGGGCCCTGGTCAACAGTAGTGCACAATAGTTACAAAGGCCCTGGTCAACAGTAGTGCACTATATTTACAAGGGCCCTGGTCAACAGTAGTGCACTATATTTACAAGGGCCCTGGTCAACAGTAGTGCACTATATTTACAAAGGCCCTGGTCAACAGTAGTGCACTATATTTACAAGGGCCCTGGTCAACAGTAGTGCACTATATTTACAAAGGCCCTGGTCAACAGTAGTGCACTATATTTACAAGGGCCCTGGTCAACAGTAGTGCACTATATTTACAAGGGCCCTGGGCAACAGTAGTGCACTATATTTACAAGGGCCCTGGGCAATAGTAGTGCACTATATTTACAAGGGCCCTGGTCAACAGTAGTGCACTATATTTACAAGGGCCCTGGTCAACAGTAGTGCACTACATTTACAAGGGCCCTGGTCAACAGTAGTGCACTATATTTACAAGCGCCCTGGTCAACAGTAGTGCACTATATTTACAAGGGCCCTGGTCAACAGTAGTGCACTATATTTACAAGGGCCCTGGTCAACAGTAGTGCACTATCTTTACAAGGGCCCTGGGCAACAGTAGTGCACTATATTTACAAGGGCCCTGGTCAACAGTAGTGCACTTTATTTACAAGGGCCCTGGTCAACAGTAGTGCACTATATTTACAAGGGCCCTGGTCAATAGTAGTGCACTATATTTACAAGGGCCCTGGTCAACAGTAGTGCACTATCTTTACAAGGGCCCTGGGCAACAGTAGTGCACTATATTTACAAGGGCCCTGGTCAACAGTAGTGCACTATATTTACAAGGGCCCTGGTCAACAGTAGTGCACTATATTTACAAGGGCCCTGGTCAATAGTAGTGCACTATATTTACAAGGGCCCTGGTCAACAGTAGTGCACTATATTTACAAGGGCCCTGGTCAACAGTAGTGCACTATATTTACCAGGGCCCTGGTCAATAGTAGTGCACTATATTTACCAGGGCCCTGGTCAACAGGCGTGCACTATATTTACCAGGGCCCTGGTCAACAGTAGTGCACTATATTTACAAGGGCCCTGGTCAACAGTAGTGCACTATATTTACAAGGGCCCTGGTCAACAGTAGTGCACTATATTTACAAGGGCCCTGGTCAACAGTAGTGCACTATATTTACAAGGGCCCTGGGCAACAGTAGTGCACTATATTTACAAGGGCCCTGGTCAACAGTAGTGCACTATATTTACAAGGGCCCTGGTCAACAGTAGTGCACTATATAGGGAATAGGGCCCTGGTCAACAGTAGTGCACTATATAGGGAATAGGGCCCTGGTCAACAGTAGTGCACTATATTTCACAAAGCAGTCACTGTCTTCTCTTTTCACAGATATATATGACTGGGATAATTGACTCGATATATTAATATGATTTTAACATTGCCAGACTGTGATCTGCTTCAAGGAAAGCAACGTAAAAGCTGTTATTGTGATCAAGGTTAGTATAGTGTAGATCTCGTAATGTTTCAGAGATCAAGCATAAGGTCTGCTATCCTTCTTGGTAGGTCAGCCAGTCAGCCAGTCCCAGTCAGCCAGTCCCAGTCAGCCAGTCAGCCAGTCCCAGTCAGCCAGTCAGCCAGTCCCAGTCGGCCCCAGTCAGCCAGTCAGCCCCAGTCGGCCCCAGTCAGCCAGTCGGCCCCAGTCAGCCAGTCGGCCCCAGTCAGCCAGTCGGCCCCAGTCAGCCAGTCAGCCAGTCAGCCAGTCAGCCCCAGTCAGCCAGTCGGCCCCAGTCAGCCCCAGTCAGCCAGTCAGCCAGTCAGCCCCAGTCAGCCCCAGTCAGCCAGTCGGCCCCAGTCAGCCAGTCGGCCCCAGTCAGCCAGTCGGCCCCAGTCAGCCAGTCGGCCCCAGTCAGCCAGTCAGCCAGTCAGCCAGTCAGCCAGTCAGCCCCAGTCAGCCAGTCAGCCCCAGTCGGCCCCAGTCAGCCAGTTCCGTAAGGGGACCCACATATTTGAGGTGAACTCTGCCTCTCTGGAGGGTGATCGGAGACCCTGTCCAGGGTTAAAAGACATTCCTTGGAGGTTTGTGCAAAACCCCAGAATTGTGAAAATGCTTCTCCGGGGCGACTGTGGCGTTGTCTTGCTGTTATTGAAACCCCCAGACTGGCTTAATTTCACAATCCTTAACTTTTTCCACATTTTGTTGTTTTACAGTCTGAATTTTTAAATATATTAAATGTAGACTTTGTGTCACCGATCTACACACAATACTCAATAATGTCAAAGTGGAATTTTGTTTGTATAAAATGTTCTCAATTAATAAAAAAATGAAAAGCTGATATGTCGAGTCAATAAGTATTATGGCCTAAATAAATTCAAGAGTAGAAATGTCCTTAACAAATCACATAATAAGTTGCATGGACTCATTCTGTTTTCAACAATAGTGTTTAACATGAGTTTTGAATGACTACCCATTTCTGTACCCCACACATACAATTATCTGTCCGTTCCCTCAGTCGAGCAGTACATTTCATACACAGATTAAACCACAAACACCAGGAAGGTTTTTCAATGCTTCGCAAAGAAGGGCACCTATTGGTAGATGGGTAAAAAATAAAAAGCAGACGCTTAACATCCCTTTGAGCATGGTGAAGTTATTAATTAGGCTTTGAATGGTGTATCAATACACCCAGTCACTACAAAGATACAGACGTCCTTCCTAACTCAGTTGCAGGAGAGGAAGGAAACTGCTCAGGGATTTCACCATGAGGCAGTTACAGAGTTCAACAATATTGTAATCGTAGCCAAAGCTGTTTCTAACATGTATTGTCTCAGGAGTGAATACTTATCTAATCGAGAGATATTAGTGCTTTATCTTCCATAAAATGTTCATAGATATTAGAATTTGTCCTCCACTTTGACTTTACAGAGTATTTTGAGTCGATCATTGACCAAAAATGACAATTTAATCCATTTTTATCCCACTTTGTAAAACAACAAAATGTGGAAAAAGTAAAATGGTGTAAATAGATTCTGAAGGCGTCTGGAAGCCAAGTCACAAGACTGTATTATTTACTATGGAAGCCAAGTCACAAGACTGTATTATTTACTATGGAAGCCAAGTCACAAGACTGTATTATTTACTATGGAAGCCAAGTCACAAGACTGTATTATTTACTATGGAAGCCAAGTCACAAGACTGTATTATTTACTATGGAAGCCAAGTCACAAGACTGTATTATTTACTATGGAAGCCAAGTCACAAGACTGTATTATTTACTATGGAAGCCAAGTCACAAGACTGTATTATTTACTATGGAAGCCAAGTCACAAGACTGTATTATTTACTATGGAAGCCAAGTCACAAGACTGTATTATTTACTATGGAAGCCAAGTCACAAGACTGTATTATTTACTATGGAAGCCAAGTCACAAGACTGTATTATTTACTATGGAAGCCAGGTCACAAGACTGTATTATTTACTATGGAAGCCAAGTCACAAGACTGTATTATTTACTATGGCAGCCAAGTCACAAGACTGTATTATTTACTATGGAAGCCAAGTCACAAGACTGTATTATTTACTATGGCAGCCAAGTCACAAGACTGTATTATTTACTATGGCAGCCAGGTCACAAGACTGTATTATTTACTATGGCAGCCAAGTCACAAAATGCAGACTGTATTATTTACTATGGCAGCCAGGTCACAAGACTGTATTATTTACTATGGCAGCCAGGTCACAAGACTGTATTATTTACTATGGAAGCCAAGTCACAAGACTGTATTATTTACTATGGCAGCCAAGTCACAAGACTGTATTATTTACTATGGAAGCCAGGTCACAAGACTGTATTATTTACTATGGAAGCCAAGTCACAAGACTGTATTATTTACTATGGCAGCCAAGTCACAAGACTGTATTATTTACTATGGCAGCCAGGTCACAAGACTGTATTATTTACTATGGCAGCCAAGTCACAAAATGCAGACTGTATTATTTACTATGGCAGCCAGGTCACAAGACTGTATTATTTACTATGGCAGCCAGGTCACAAGACTGTATTATTTACTATGGCAGCCAAGTCATAAGACTGTATTATTTACTATGGCAGCCAAGTCACAAGACTGTATTATTTACTATGGCAGCCAGGTCACAAGATGCAGACTGTATTATTTACTATGGCAGCCAAGTCACAAGATGCAGACTGTATTATTTACTATGGCAGCCAAGTCACAAGAAGCTAACTGTATTATTTACTATGGCAGCCAAGTCACAAGACTGTATTATTTACTATGGCAGCCAGGTCACAAGACTGTATTATTTACTATGGCAGCCAGGTCACTGTAACGCCCTGGCCATAGAGAGGGGTTTTTTGTTCTTTATTTTGGTTAGGCCAGGGTGTTACATTGGGTGGGCGTTCTATGTTTTGTTTCTATGTGTTTGTATTTCTTTGTTTTGGGCCGTGTGTGGCTCCCAAATCAGGCACAGCTGAAGCTCGTTGTTGCTGATTGGGAGTCACACATAAGTGCATGTTTTTCCGTTGGGGTTTGTGGGTAATTGTTTCTGTTCAGTGTGTTAGCTGTCAGTACTGTTTAGCTGTCGGTTGTTTCTTGTTTTGTAGTTATATAGTGTTCTTTCTGAATTAAATTATGAACACTAACTCCGCTGCACCTTGGTCTTCTTCCGACGACGGCCGTTACAGAATTACCCACCAAACAAGGACCAAGCAGCGGAGGAGGGAGCAGCGCCAGGAGGAGCAAGGATCCTGGACCAGGGAGAGAAAGGACTGGACATGGGAGGAAATCCTGGATGGCAAGGGATCCTACACTTGGGAGGAGATCCTGGTCGGAAGGGATCGCCTCCCATGGGAGCAGGTAGAGGCACTCAGAAGAGTGGAGGCAGCAGGAAAGAAGGACCAACGGCAACGGTATGAGGGAACACGGCTGGGAAGGAAGCCCGAGAGGCAGCCCCCCCAAAAAATGTTTGGGGGGGGCACACGGGGAGTGTGGCAGAGTCAGGTTGGAGACCTGAGCCAGCTCCCCGTGCTTACAGGAGGCAACGTAGTACTGGTCAGGCACCGTGTTATGCAGTAAAGCGCACGGTGTCCCCAGTACGCGTGGAGAGCCCGGTGCGTTACATCCCAGCCCCTAACATCAGCCGGGGGAGATTGGGCATCGAGCCAGGACGGGCTGTGCAGGCCGTGCACTCTAGACCTCCAGTGCGTCTTCAGGACCCGGTCTATCCTGTGCCTGCGCCCAGAACCAGGCCTCCTGCATGTCTCCCCATCCTGGTCAAACCTGTGCCTGCGCCCAGAACCAGGCCTCCTGCATGTCTCCCCATCCTGGTCAAACCTGTGCCTGCGCCCAGAACCAGGCCTCCTGCATGTCTCCCCATCCTGGTCAAACCTGTGCCTGCGCCCAGAACCAGGCCTCCTGCATGTCTCCCCATCCTGGTCAGTCCTGTGCCTGCACCACGGACTAGGCCTCCAGTGGGTCCCGCCAGTCAGGAGTCGCCAGAGCTGCCCGCCAGCCAGTAGTCGCCAGAGCGGCCCGCCTTTGATCTGTCTGGATGTGATTAGAGCGTTGATCTGTCTGGATGTGATTAGAACATTGATCTGTCTGGATGTGATTAGAACATTGATCTGTCTGGATGTGATTAGAACTTTGATCTGTCTGGATGTGATTAGAGCTTTGATCTGTCTGGATGTGATTAGAGCTTTGATCTGTCTGGATGTGATTAGAGCATTGATCTGCATGTTTGGATGTGATTAGAGCATTGATCAGTCTGGATGTGATTAGAGCATTGATCTGCATGTTTGGATGTGATTAGAGCTTTGATCTGTCTGGGTGTGATTAGAGGTTTGATCTGTCTGGATGTGATTAGAGCATTGATCTGTCTGGATGTGATTAGAGCTTTGATCTGTTTGGATGTGATTAGAGAATTGATCTGTCTGGATGTGATTTGAGCATTGATCCGTCTGGATGTGATTAGAACATTGATCAGTCTGGATGTGATTAGAGCATTGATCTGTCTGGATGTGTCACAAGAAAGAAAGTTACAATGATACATGGATTGTGAACTGCGCACCATACTGAGATGCTCTGTCTGTCCTGAGAGTTAATAATTGATCATACTGATAAAAGAACGAAGGCCGTAGACAGACTTAGACGTATAATTTAACAGTTTCAATTTCACATCATGCTGTTCATATAAATAATTGACCGGTTTCTCGCAGTTATTTATCCGGGGGAAAGGGAGCGGGTTTGGGTGGTAAATCTCGGTAACCCGGGTTACCACTATTCAACCCTAATCCCCGTACACATTGGATGTAGTGACCATAATATAGCAGCTATATCCAGAAAAGCCAAAATTCCAAGGCTGTGCTTAAATTAGCGTACAAGATTTTGTAACGATTCCTATGTTGAAAAATGTAAGAAAATATGTGTTGTTCTGATGAGTGTAATGAGGAGCGTCTAGACGTATTCATGAACTTGTTTCTTTCAGTTATTGATAGTCACCCACCTATTAACAAACTGACTGTTACAACAGTTTAAGACTCCGTGGATTGATGAGGAATTGAACCATTGTTTAGGTTGAGAGAGATGAAGGAAACAGGAAGAGTGGTTAATAAGTCTGGCTTGCACAGACGACTGAAAAACGTTCTGTAAACGTTCTTTAAACGTTCTTGAACAGGAACGAGTTACGCTACTAAAACAAACTACTGAAAAGCGAGACCGTCTTAAATTGTTCTAACTAAACTGTCATATAGTGATAGAGCGTGTTCACCCCCTGGATGTTGTGTGCTGACATTTCTATTTGTTCTCATAAGTTTTCTAAGAACAATGAGTTATTCTTCAGTTAGCTGGTGCAATGAGTAAGATGACCAGGTCGCAGTTGTAAATGAGAACTTGTTCTCAACTAGCCTACCTGGTTAAATAAAGGGTTATATATATATAATATATAAATACCTGGTTAAATAAAGGGTTATATATATAATATATAAATACCTGGTTAAATAAAGGGTTATATATATAAATATAATATAAATACCTGGTTAAATAAAGGGTTATATATTATAATATATAATACCTGGTTAATAAAGGGTTATATATATAATATATAAATACCTGGTTAAATAAAGGGTATATATATATATATAATATAAATACCTGGTTAAATAAAGGGTATATATATAATATATAAATACCTGGTTAAATAAAGGGTTGTATATATAATATATAAATACCTGGTTAAATAAAGGGTTACATATATAATATTAAAATACCTGGTTAAATAAAGGGTTATATATATAATATATAAATACCGGTGTTAAATAAAGGGTTATATATATAATATATAAATACCTGGTTAAATAAAGGCTTATATATATAATATATAAATACCTGGTTAAATAAAGGGTTATATATATATATATATAATAAAACCTGGTTAAATAAGGGTTATATATATATATATAAATACCTGGTTAAATAAGGGTTATCTATATATATATATATAAATATAAATACCTGGTTAAATAAAGGGTTATATAATAATATATAAATACCTGGTTAAATAAAGGGTTATATATAAATATAAATACCGGGTTAAATAAAGGGTTATATATATAATATATAAATACCTGGTTAATAAAGGGTTATGTATATATAATATATAAATACCTGGTTAAATAAAGGGTTATATAATATATAATATATAAATACCTGGTTAAATAAAGGGTTATATATAATATAAATACCTGGTTAATAAAGGGTTATTATACTATATATACCTGGTTAAATAAAGGGTTACATAATAATATTAAAATACCTGGTTAAATAAAGGGTATATATATATATATATATATATATTATAT
>NW_021823356.1:0-45000 GCF_901001165.1 Salmo trutta | reverse complement strand
TTGCCATGGGGAATATAGAATATGTTTCAGTTTTAAATCATGTTCTTTTTTTTGCAATTGTACACCTTTTACCATGGGGTGGAGAGTAATCTTTGGCAGTTTTAAAGCTAATTATCTGCAATTCTACACATTTTACCATGTTAATGATATCTGAGTGAGAGTGTAACAAAATCAATGGGGGCCCCTTGGAGGTCAGGGCCCTTGGAGGTCAGGGCCCCTGGAAGTCAGGGCCCCCTGGAGGTCTGGGCCCCTGGAGGTCAGGGCCCCCTGGAGGTAAGGGCCCCCTGGAGGTCAGGGACCCTGGAGGTCTGGGCCCCCTGGAGGTAAGGGCCCCCTGGAGGTCAGGGCCCCCTAGAGGTCTGGGCCCCTGAAGGTCAGGGCCCCTGGAGGTCAGGGCCCCTGGAGGTCTGGGCCCCTGGAGGTCAGGGCCTCTGGAGGACAGGGCCCCCTGGAGGACAGGCCCCCTGGAGGACAGGGCCCCCTGGAGGACAGGGCCCCCTGGAGGACAGGGCCCCTGGAGGTCAGGGCACCCCTGGAGGTCAGGGCACCTGGAGGTCAGGGCCCCTGGAGGTCAGGCCCCCTGGAGGTCAGGCCCCCTGGAGGTCAGGGCCCCAGGAGGTCAGGGCCCCTGGAGGTCAGGGCCCCTGGAGGTCATGGCCCCTGGAGGTCAGGGCGCCTTGGCAGATGCCCTGCTGTTGGTATTCAGCCATGATTACTAGAAGGTTAGATTGCTGGCTCGACTAATTTACCAATCTAACAAATTATTAGCCGACACATTATCAGTGACTGACGTGAAAAGAGAAAAACTGCTGATTTACAACAACATTTAGAAATTAAACCTCGTTGTATTCTACTAATCTATTCTGTATCTCTGTCTATTAAATATAGATCTAGACTAGCAGGACAGGACCCTGTATGGGGGAGACAGTGTGTCTAGTGTCTATTAGATATAGATCTAGACTAGCAGGACAGGACCCTGTATGGGTGAGACAGTGTGTCTAGTGTCTATTAGATATAGATCTAGACTAGCAGGACAGGACCCTGTATGGGTGAGACAGTGTGTCTAGTGTCTATTAGATATAGATCTAGACTAGCAGGACAGGACCCTGTATGGGGGAGACAGTGTCTCTAGTGTCTATTAGATATAGATCTAGACTAGCAGGATAGGACCCTGTATGGGTGAGAAAGTGTCTCTAGTGTCTATTAGATATAGATCTAGACTAGCAGGACAGGACCCTGTATGGGGGAGACAGTGTCTCTAGTGTCTATTAGATATAGATCTAGACAAGCAGGACAGGACCCTGTATGGGTGAGACAGTGTCTCTAGTGTCTATTAGATATAGATCTAGACTAGCAGGACAGGACCCTGTATGGGTGAGACAGTGTGTCTAGTGTCTATTAGATATAGATCTAGACTAGCAGGACAGGACCCTGTATGGGGGAGACAGTGTGTCTATTGTCTATTAGCTATAGATCTAGACTAGCAGGACAGGACCCTGTATGGGTGAGACAGTGTCTCTAGTGTCTATTAGATATAGATCTAGACTAGCAGGACAGGACCCTGTATGGGTGAGACAGTGTCTCTAGTGTCTATTAGATATAGATCTAGACTAGCAGGACAGGACCCTGTATGGGTGAGACAGTGTGTCTAGTGTCTATTAGATATAGATCTAGACTAGCAGGACAGGACCCTGTATGGGTGAGACAGTGTCTCTAGTGTCTATTAGATATAGATCTAGACTAGCAGGACAGGACCCTGTATGGGTGAGACAGTGTCTCTAGTGTCTATTAGATATAGATCTAGACTAGCAGGACAGGACCCTGTATGGGTGAGACAGTGTGTCTAGTGTCTATTAGATATAGATCTAGACTAGCAGGACAGGACCCTGTATGGGTGAGACAGTGTCTCTAGTGTCTATTAGATATAGATCTAGACTAGCAGGACAGGACCCTGTATGGGTGAGACAGTGTGTCTAGTGTCTATTAGATATAGATCTAGACTAGCAGGACAGGACCCTGTATGGGTGAGACAGTGTGTCTAGTGTCTATTAGATATAGATCTAGACTAGCAGGACAGGACCCTGTATGGGGGAGACAGTGTCTCTAGTGTCTATTAGATATAGATCTAGACTAGCAGGACAGGACCCTGTATGGGTGAGACAGTGTGTCTCTATTAGATATAGATCTAGACTAGCAGGACAGGACCCTGTATGGGTGAGACAGTGTGTCTCTAGTGTCTATTAAATATAGATCTAGACTAGCAGGACAGGACCCTGTATGGGGGAGACAGTGTGTCTATTGTCTATTAGCTATAGATCTAGACTAGCAGGACAGGACCCTGTATGGGTGAGACAGTGTTTCTAGTGTCTATTAGATATAGATCTAGACTAGCAGGACAGGACCCTGTATGGGTGAGACAGTGTCTCTAGTGTCTATTAGATATAGATCTAGACTAGCAGGACAGGACCCTGTATGGGTGAGACAGTGTGTCTAGTGTCTATTAGATATAGATCTAGACTAGCAGGACAGGACCCTGTATGGGTGAGACAGTGTCTCTAGTGTCTATTAGATATAGATCTAGACTAGCAGGACAGGACCCTGTATGGGTGAGACAGTGTGTCTAGTGTCTATTAGATATAGATCTAGACTAGCAGGACAGGACCCTGTATGGGTGAGACAGTGTCTCTAGTGTCTATTAGATATAGATCTAGACTAGCAGGACAGGACCCTGTATGGGTGAGACAGTGTGTCCATGGTTCTGCTGTTCTCTAGTTCCATGGTTTTGCTGTTCTCTATTTCCACGGTTCTGCTGTTCTCTAGTTCCACGGTTCTGCTGTTCTCTAGTTCCACAGTTCTGCTGTTCTCTAGTTCCATGGTTCTGCTGTTCTCTAGTTCCATAGTTCTGCTGTTCTCTAGTTCCACGGTTCTGCTGTTCCATGGTTCTGCTGTTCTCTAGTTCCATGGTTCTGCTGTTCTCTATTTCCACGGTTCTGCTGTTCTCTAGTACCATGGTTCTGGTGTTCTCTAGTTCCATGGTTATGCTGTTCTCTAGTTCCATAGTTCTGCTGTTCTCTAGTTCCACGGTTCTGGTGTTCTCTAGTACCATGGTTCTGCTGTTCTCTAGTTCCATGGTTCTGCTGTTCTCTAGTTCCACGCTTCTGCGTATTCTCTAGTTCCATGGTTCTGCTGTTCTCTAGTTCCACGGTTCTGCTGTTCTCTAGTTCCACGGCTCTGCGGTTCTAGTATTCTCTAGTTCCACTGTACTGCTACTCTCTTGTTCCGCTGTAATGCTACTCTCTTGTTCCACGGTTATGCTGTTCTCTAGTTCCATGGTTCTGCTGTTCTCTAGTTCCACAGTTCTGCTGTTCTCTAGTTCCACGGTTCTACTGTTCTCTAGTTCCACAGTTCTGCTGTTCTCTAGTTCCACGGTTCTGCTGTTCCATGGTTCTGCTATTCTCTACTTTCATGGTTTTGCTACTCTCTAGTTCCACGCTTCTGCGTATTCTCTAGTTCCATGGTTCTGCTGTTCTCTAGTTCCACGGTTCTGCTACTCTCTAGTTCCACGCTTCTGCGTATTCTCTAGTTCCATGGTTCTGCTGTTCTCTAGTTCCACGGTTCTGATGTTCTCTAGTTCCATGGTTCTGCTGTTCTATAGTTCCTTGGTTCTCTCTCTCTTGCACGTCTGGTGAACAGGTCAGGGTTCCACAGGCAAAATAGAAGAAACTGAAGTAGCAACACAACCAGGTGGACTGGGGACTGCCAGGAGTCATCAGGCCAGGTAGTCCTGAGACAGGACAGAGAGATGGGAGAGAGAGAGAGAGAGAGAGAGAGAGAGAGACAGAGAGAGAGAGAGAGAGAGAGAGACAGGAGAGAGAGAGAGAGAGAGAGACAGGAGAGAGAGAGAGACAGGAGAGAGAGAGACAGAGAGATGGGAGAATTAGAGGGACCCTACTTAAGTTCACACAGGACACCAGATAGGACAGACAGACCCTAGCCCCCCCCATGGCACATAGACTATTGCAGCAAAGATACTGGAGGCAGAGACAGTTGTGGGTGGGGGGGGGGGGGGGTTGGGGGATACCGTGACCCTGTCCGACGATACCCCCGGAGCACAGCCCCTACACCACTAGAGGGATATCAATAGCCCCCACACCACTAGAGGGATATCAACAGCCCCCACACCACTAGAGGGATATCAACAGCCCCCACACCACTAGAGGGATATCAACAGCCCCCACACCACTAGAGGGATATCAACAGACCCCCACACCACTAGAGGGATATCAACAGCCCCCACACCACTAGAGGGATATCAACAGACCCCACACCACTAGAGGGATATCAACAGCCCCCACACCACTAGAAGGATATCAACAGACATCACACCACTAGAGGGATATCAACAGCCCCCCACACCACTAGAGGGATATCAACAGCCCCCACACCACTAGAGGGATATCAACAGACCCCCACACCACTAGAGGGATATCAACAGACCCCACAACACTAGAGGGATATCAACAGCCCCCCACACCACTAGAGGGATATCAACAGCCCCCCACACCACTAGAGGGATATCAACAGCCCCCCACACCACTAGAGGGATATCAACAGCCCCCACACCACTAGAGGGATATCAACAGCCCCCCACACCACTAGAGGGATATCAACAGACCCCCACACCACTAGAGGGATATCAACAGCCCCCACACCACTAGAGGGATATCAACAGACCCCCACACCACTAGAGGGATATCAACAGACCCCCACACCACTAGAGGGATATCAACAGACCCCACACCACTAGAGGGATATCAACAGCCCCCACACCACTAGAGGGATATCAACAGCCCCCACACCACTAGAGGGATATCAACAGCCCCCACACCACTAGAGGGATATCAACAGCCCCCACACCACTAGAGGGATATCAACAGCCCCCACACCACTAGAAGGATATCAACAGACCCCACACCACTAGAGGGATATCAACAGCCCCCACACCACTAGAGGGATATCAACAGCCCCCACACCACTAGAGGGATATCAACAGCCCCCACACCACTAGAAGGATATCAACAGACCCCACACCACTAGAGGGATATCAACAGCCCCCCACACCACTAGAAGGATATCAACAGACCCCACACCACTAGAGGGATATCAACAGCCCCCACACCACTAGAGGGATATCAACAGCCCCCACACCACTAGAGGGATATCAATAGCCCCCACACCACTAGAGGGATATCAACAGACCACCAACTTACTACCCTGAGACAAGGCCGAGTATCGAGGATCTCCTTTACCACACGAGCCAGAGGGGGGTGGGGGGGGGGGACAGGAAGATCACGTCAGTATCACATCAGTATATTGAAAAAAAGCCTGGCACGACACACCTCTCCTAGGGACGGCGTGGAAGAGCAGTAGTAAGCCAGTGCCTCGTAATAGAGGCAGAGAATCCCAGTGGAGAGAGGGGGAACCGGCCAGGCGGAGACAGCCAGGGCGGTTCGTTGCTCCAGTGCCTTTCCGTTCACCTTCACACTCCTGGGCTCAGACTTACACTCAATCGTAGGACCCACTGAAGAGATTAGTCTTCAATAAAGACTTTAAAGGTCGAGAGAGCGAGTCTGCGTCTCTCACATGGGTAGGCAGACCATCCCATAAAAATGGAGCTCTATAGGAGAAAGCCCTGCCTCCAGCCGTTTGCTTAGAAATTCTAGGGACGGTAAGGAGGCCTGCGTCATGTGACCGTAGCGTACGTCTAGGTATGTACGGCAGGACAATGATTCTAGCAGCCGTGTTTAGCACTAACTGAAGTTTATTTAGTGTTTTTTCCCAGGTAGCCGGAGAGTAAAGCATTGCAGTTGTCTAATCTAGAAGTGACAAAAGCATGGATTCGTTTTTCTGCATCATTTTATTTTTTTTTCAATGTTAGGAAGATTAAAAAAAGCTGTCCTTGAATTAGTCTTGATATCTGCTGTTCTCTAGTTGAATTAGTCTTGGTTCTGCTGTTCTCTAGTTCCATGGTTCTGCTGTTCTCTAGTTCCATGGTGTTCTCTAGTTCCATGGTGTTCTCTGTTCTCTAGTTCCATGGTGTTCTCTAGTTCCATGGTGTTCTCTGTTCTCTAGTTCCATGGTGTTCTCTGTTCTCTAGTTCCTGTTCTCTAGTTCCATGATTCTGCTGTTCTCTAGTTCCATGGTGTTCTCTAGTTCCTGTGTTCTCTGTTCTCTAGTTCCTGTTCTCTAGTTCCATGGTTCTGCTGTTCTCTAGTTCCATGGTGTTCTCTGTTCTCTAGTTCCTGTTCTCTAGTTCCATGGTGTTCTCTGTTCTCTAGTTCCTGTTCTCTAGTTCCATGGTTCTGCCGTTCTCTAGTACAAAAGAGAGATTATTGTCCAGAGTAACGCCGAGGTCCCATCTCACAGTTTTATTTTAGAGACGACTGTACAAAACCATTCAAGATGAATTATCAGATCCAACAGCAGATCTCTTTGTTTCTTGGGACCCAGAACTAGAATCTTTTGTAACGGCCGTTGTCAGAATGAGACCAAGGTGCAGCGGAGGATGTGTTCATCTTAAATGAATTTATTCTAGAAAGAACACGTTAGACACAAAAAACAAGAAACCGACAGCCAAACAGTACTGTCAGGTGCAAAACACTAAACAGAAATTAATCACCCACCAACCCCAAAGGAAAAACAGGCTGCCTATGTATGACTCCCAATCAGCAACAACGATCTACACCTGTTCCTGATTGAGAGCCACACACGGCCGAAAACAAAGAAAAACCACCAACATAGAAAAATAAACCTAGAACGCCCACCCATGTCACACCCTGGCCAAACCAAAAATAGAGAACAAAAAAAACCCTCTCTATGGCCAGGGCGTTACATCTCTGTTTTCTCAGGGTTTAAAAGTAAAAGTAAAATATTTTGCCGCCATCCACTTCCTTATGTCTGAAAACACACGCTTCCAGCGAGGGCAAATTTTTTTTTTGGGGGGGGGGGCTTCACCATGTTTTATCGAAATGTACAGCTGTTTGTCATCCGCATAGCAGTGAAAGTTTACATTATGTTTCCCAAATGTTCATCACCGAGAGGTAAAATATATAGTGAAAACAATAGTGGTCCTAAAACGGAACCTTGAGGAACACCAAACAGGAAGTTATATCATTCCCTTCAAACTTGAATGTCAGAAGTTATCACAAAACAATTCTTAGCCAAAGATTTTTTTATTCTATATATTTTTTTAACTTCTTTAATTACGTTGGTAACCAGTTTATTTTCGAGTCAACGTTCATTTGCTTTGACTCTAGCGTTCCGTTTGTACAAGCATCAAACGGTTCTTCTCCCTCCCTATAAATTCCCTTTCCTCTCCTTGTCTCACTCACCCCATTGCATTTTGACTGCATCCTTCTACACACAAGTACTGAGTCTGCACGCAGGCTCCAGGTAGACCTACATAAATAAATACCTATTAAAACACATCTAACTGATGGGATACACAGGCTACATTCCTTGTCAAATGACGACAGTTTTATCACAAATTGAAAATGGGACTAGTTGATTGGAGTAGAGAAAATATGTGTTCCAATAGCTGTAGTTTTTTATGTTTTTGTTGAATAATTGCGTCCCGTTAGATTTCTGTTTTAGGTTACTTGCCGGTTGTCACTTAGTTACCACAGCCACAAAGTCAAAATTGGTTATATCGTTAAAGAAAATGTATGTAAACAAATATTTACTTAATTTAAGGTTAGGCATAAGGTTAATAGTGTGGTTAAGGTTAGGGATAAGGTTAATAGTGTGGTTAAGGTTAGGCATAAGGTTAATAGTGTGGTTAAGGTTAGGGTTAAGGTTAGGGATAAGGTAAATAGTGTGGTTAAGGTTAAGGATAAGGTTAATAGTGTGGTTAAGGTTAGGGATAAGGTTAATAGTGAGGTTAAGGTTAGGGATAAGGTTAATAGTGTGGTTAAGGTTAGGGTTAAGGTTAGGGATAAGGTTAATAGTGTGGTTAAGATTAGGGATAAGGTTAGGCATAAGGTTAATAGTGTAGTTAAGCTTAGGGATAAGGTTAATAGTGTGGTTAAGGTTAGGCATAAGGTTAATAGTGTAGTTAACGTTAGGGATAAGGTTAATAGTGTGGTTAAGGTTAGGCATAAGGTTAATAGTGTGTTTAAGGTTAGGGATAAGGTTAATAGTGTGGTTAAGGTTAGGCATAAGGTTAATAGTGTGGTTAAGGTTAGGGTTAAGGTTAGGGATAAGGTAAATAGTGTGGTTAAGGTTAAGGATAAGGTTAGGGATAAGGTTAATAGTGTGGTTAAGGTTAGGGATAAGGTTAATAGTGTGGTTAAGGTTAGGGTTAAGGTTAGGGATAAGGTTAATAGTGTGGTTAAGATTAGGGATAAGGTTAGGCATAAGGTTAATAGTGTAGTTAAGCTTAGGGATAAGGTTAATAGTGTGGTTAAGGTTAGGCATAAGGTTAATAGTGTAGTTAACGTTAGGGATAAGGTTAATAGTGTGGTTAAGGTTAGGCATAAGGTTAATAGTGTGGTTAAGGTCAGGGATAAGGTTAATATTGTGGTTAAGGTTAGGGATAAGGTTAATAGTGTGGTTAAGGTTAGGGATAAGGTTAATAGTGTGGTTAAGGTTAGGGATAAGGTTAATAGTGTGGTTAAGGTTAGGGATAAGGTTAAAAGTGTGGTTAAGGTTATAGTTAAGGTTTAAAATCTGATTTTAAGGAGAGAAATTGTAGAAATAGGTGGGGGGTTCATGACTTTGTGGCTGTGGTAACTAGTGACAGCCCTACTTTGCAAACGACTGGTGCCATTTAGAATAAGTTATATTCAAAAAATATATATTTAACCTTTATTTAACTAGGCAAGTCAGTTAAGAACAAATTCCTGCCGTCCCTCCACTCTAACCACTAGGCTACCTGCCGTCCCTCCACTCTAACCACTAGGCTACCTGCCGTCCCTCCACTCTAACCACTGGGCTACCTGCCGTCCCTCCACTCTAACCACTAGGCTACTTGCTGTCCCTCCACTCTAACCACTAGACTACCTGCCGCCCCTCCACTCTAACCACTAGGCTACCTGCCGCCCCTCCACTCTAACCACTAGGCTACCTGCCGTCCCTCCACTCTAACCACTAGGCTACCTGCCGCCCCTCCACTCTAACCACTAGGCTACCTGCCGCCCCTCCACTCTAACCACTAGGCTACCTGCCGTCCCTCCACTCTAACCACTAGGCTACCTGCCGTCCCCCCAATCTAACCATTAGGCTGCCCCCGCCACCCCCTTTAAACATAGACTCGAAATGATTCCTTCTTCTTCCGAGAATACCTTTTCCCATATGTGGGAATACCTTACCTTTTCCCAGATGTGGGAATACCTTTTCCCAGATGTGAGAATACCTTTCCCAGATGTGAGAATACCTTTTCCCAGATGTGGTAATACCGTTTCCCATATGTTGGAATACCTTTTCCCAGATGTGAGAATACCTTTCCCAGATGTGAGAATACCTTTTCCCAGATGTGGGAATACCTTTTCCCAGATGTGGGAATACCTTTTCCAAAATGTGGGAATACCTTTTCTCAGATGTGGAGAATACCTTTCCCAGATGTGGGAATACCTTTTCCCAGATGTGGGGAATACCTTTTCCCAGATGTGGGAATACCTTTCCCAGATGTGGGAATACTTTTTCCCAGATGTGGGGAATACCTTTCCCAGATGTGGGAATACCTTTTCCCAGATGTGGGGAATACCTTTTCCCAGATGTGGGGAATACCTTTCCCAGATGTGGGAATACCTTTATCCAGATGTTGGAATACCTTTTCCCAGATGTGGGAATACCTTTTCCAAAATGTGGGAATACCTTTTCTCAGATGTGGGAATACCTTTCCCAGATGTGAGAATACCTTTTCCCAGATGTGGGAATACCTTTTCCCAGATGTGGGGAATACCTTTCCCAGATGTGGGAATACCTTTTCCCAGATGTGGGGAATACCTTTTCCCAGATGTGGGAATACCTTTCCCAGATGTGGGAATACCTTTTCCCAGATGTGGGGAATACCTTTCCCAGATGTGGGAATACCTTTTCCCAGATGTGGGGAATACCTTTTCCCAAATGTGGGAATACCTTTCCCAGATATGGGAATACCTTTTCCCAGATGTGAGAATACCTTTTCCCAAATGTGGGAATACCTTTTCCCAGATGTGGGAATACCTTTTCCCAGATGTGAGAATACCTTTTCCCAGATGTGAGAATACCTTTCCCAGATGTGGGGAATACCTTTCCCAGATTTGGGGAATACCTTTCCCAGATGTGGGAATACCTTTCCCAGATGTGGGGAATACCTTTCCCAGATGTGGGGAATACCTTTCCCAGATGTGGGGAATACCTTTTCCCAGATGTGGGAATACCTTTTCCCAGATGTGGGAATACCTTTTCCCAGATGTGAGAATACCTTTTCCCAGATGTGGGGAATACCTTTCCCAGATGTGGGGAATACCTTTCCCAGATGTGGGAATACCTTTCCCAGATGTGGGGAATACCTTTCCCAGATGTGAGAATACCTTTTCCCAGATGTGAGAATACCTTTCCCAGATGTGGGGAATACCTTTCCCAGATGTGGGAATACCTTTCCCAGATGTGGGGAATACCTTTCCCAGATGTGAGAATACCTTTCCCAGATGTGGGGAATACCTTTCCCAGATGTGGGAATACCTTTCCCAGATGTGGGGAATACCTTTCCCAGATGTGGGAATACCTTTTCCCAGATGTGGAGAAACTCATGACTTTATACTATTCTGTTCTATTTCATTCTTGTTAGATTACATTGTGTTTTTTCCACTATATAAAAATAGGTGCGTCTTAACTGTGATACGGGGAGGTTAGGGGAAATAAGAGAGTCTTGTCTGCTGAATTAAAACAAAAGAAGGCAATATGCCATTGGCTTCTACAAGCAAGGGCCACACTGCTGAGATCAGGGATTTTTGAAATTTAAATTTAAAAGCTTGTGTTCCACGATTTTTCACCAGAGAGTAAGCAGAACGTTCAGAGTCCCGGGGATTAGGGCCTGGTCTAGAGGAAGCAGAACGTTCAGAGTCCCGGGGATTAGAGCCTGGTCTAGAGGAAGCAGAACGTCCAGAGTCCCGGGGATTAGAGCCTGGTCTAGAGGAAGCAGAGTCCCGGGGATGAGAGCCTGGTCTAGAGGAAGCAGAGTCCCGGGGATTAGAGCCTGGTCTAGAGGAAACAGAGTCCCGGGGATTAGGGCCTGGTCTAGAGGAAGCAGAGTCCCGGGGATGAGAGCCTGGTCTAGAGGAAGCAGAGTCCCGGGGATTAGAGCCTGGTCGAGAGGAAGCAGAGTCCCGGGGATTAGAGCCTGGTCTAGAGTAAACAGAGTCCCGGGGATTAGGGCCTGGTCTAGAGGAAGCAGAACGTCCAGAGTCCCGGGGATTAGGGCCTGGTCTAGAGGAAGCAGAACGTCCAGAGTCCCGGGGATTAGAGCCTGGTCTAGAGGAAGCACAACATCCAGAGTCCCGGGGATTAGGGCCTGGTCTAGAGGAAGCAGAACGTCCAGAGTCCCGGGGATTAGGGCCTGGTCTAGAGTAAACAGAGTCCCGGGGATTAGAGCCTGGTCTAGAGGAAGCAGAACGTCCAGAGTCCCGGGGATTAGAGCCTGGTCTAGAGGAAGCAGAACGTTCAGAGTCCCGGGGATTAGAGCCTGGTCTAGAGGAAGCAGAGTCCCGGGGATTAGAGCCTGGTCTAGAGGAAGCAGAACGTCCAGAGTCCCGGGGATTAGAGCCTGGTCTAGAGGAAGCAGAGTCCCGGGGATTAGAGCCTGGTCTAGAGGAAGCAGAGTCCCGGGGATTAGAGCCTGGTCTAGAGGAAGCAGAACGTCCAGAGTCCCGGGGATTAGAGCCTGGTCTAGAGGAAGCAGAACGTCCAGAGTCCCGGGGATTAGAGCCTGGTCTAGAGGAAGCAGAACGTCCAGAGTCCCGGGGATTAGAGCCTGGTCTAGAGGAAGCAGAACGTCCAGAGTCCCGGGGATTAGAGCCTGGTCTAGAGGAAGCAGAGTCCCTGGGATTAGAGCCTGGTCTAGAGGAAGCAGAACGTTCAGAGTCCCGGGGATTAGAGCCTGGTCTAGAGGAAGCAGAGTCCCGGGGATTAGAGCCTGGTCTAGAGGAAGCAGAACGTCCAGAGTCCCGGGGATTAGAGCCTGGTCTAGAGGAAGCAGAGTCCCGGGGATTAGAGCCTGGTCTAGAGGAAGCAGAGTCCCGGGGATTAGAGCCTGGTCTAGAGGAAGCAGAACGTCCAGAGTCCCGGGGATTAGAGCCTGGTCTAGAGGAAGCAGAACGTCCAGAGTCCCGGGGATTAGAGCCTGGTCTAGAGGAAGCAGAACGTTCAGAAGTGTCGACTCGTTGAAAGTATCCATTTTTGTTCTGATTTCCAGAACCTGTTTTCGGTCTGAGGAAATGATGTAAGAGAAACGATGGTACAAACAAAATTAGTCACCTTAAAAAACTGTTTTTTTTAAATATCGGAATTCACTGCAGTGCCATCTTCAATGGTGGAGGTTGAAAGAGGTGGGATAATGAGAGGCAGAGAGAGAGAGAGAGGTAGAGGACTAGGAAGAGAGAGAGGTAGAGGTCGAGAGAGGGATAGAGGGGGAGGTAGAGAGAGAGAGAGAGAGAGGTAGAGGACTAGGAAGAGAGAGAGGTAGAGGTCGAGAGAGGGATAGAGGGGGAGGTAGAGAGAGAGAGAGAGAGAGGTAGAGGACTAGGAAGAGAGAGAGGTAGAGGACTAGGAAGAGAGAGAGGTAGAGGTCGAGAGAGAGAGAGCAATGCTTTCTCAATGTAAACATGTGTTTCCCATGCCAATAAAGCCCTTTGAATTGTATTGGGAGAAAGGGATAGGTACAGAGAGGGAGAGGTAGAGAGGTAGAGAGGAAGAGAGGTAGAGGTAGAGAGAGAGGGATATGGAGGTAGAGAGGGATAGGGAGAGGTAGAGAGAGAGGGATATGGAGGAAGAGAGGGATAGGGAGAGAGGGATAGAGTGAGAGGTAGAGAGAGAGGGATAGGGAGAGAGGGATAGGGAGAGGTTGAGAGAGAGAGAGATTGAGAGGTAGAGAGGGATAGGGAGAGAGGGATAGGGAGAGAGGGATAGGGAGAGGTAGAGCTAAGAGAGAGATGGAGAGAGAGAGGGAGAGGTTGAGAGAGAGAGATTGAGAGGTAGAGAGACAGAGACCTCCTCTCCTCCTCCTCCTCCTCTCTTCCTCCTCTCCTCCTCCTCCTCTCCTCCTCCTCTCCTCCTCTCCTCCTCCTCCTCCTCTCCTCCTCCTCCTCCTCTCCTCCTCCTCTCCCCCCTCTCCTCTCCTCTCTCCTCTCCTCCTCCTCCTCTCCTCCTCCTCTCCTCCTCTCCTCTCCTCCTCCCTCCTCCTCTCCTCCTCCTCCTCCTCCTCCTCCTCTCTCCTCTCCTCCTCCTCCTCTCCTCCTCCTCCTCCTCTCCTCCTCCTCTCCTCCTCCTCCTCTCTTCCTCCTCCTCTCCTCCTCCTCCTCTCCTCCTCCTCTCCTCCTCCTCCTCTCTTCCTCCTCCTCTCCTCTCCTCCTCCAGTTTTCTAGTGTTTGTTCTTGGGGGGATGCCATTCATCAAATACATGACTGAACACAGAACAGATCACATGCAGTGTGTGTGTGTGTGTGTGTGTGTGTGTGTGTGTGTGTGTGTGTGTGTGTGTGTGTGTGTGTGTGTGTGTGTGTGTGTGTGTCTCTGCATAGAAGAGCCTCCCTCTCTCTGTTTCCTCTCCTTTAATGGACAAAACTTGTCCTCGTTCGTTTAACATAAGTCAAATACACTGTTTTTATCTCAGACTGTGCAGACACACACACACACACACACACACACACACACACACACACACACACACACACACACACACACACAGACAGACACACACACACAGCGATGTAGAACATAACAGAACAGAAAGGCTCGTTTCTGGTCGGCTGCAGCCAGAAGTTGAATAATTAACACGTCTGTAGCCTCGGTCCTGTTACAACAGTAGTCCTAGTTCTGATAGAACCCGTGGGGGATTAGCAGCCTCGGTCCTGTTACAGCGGTAGTCCTAGTTCTGATAGAACCCGTGGGTGATTAGCAGCCTCGGTCCTGTTACAACGGTAGTCCTAGTTCTGATAGAACCCGTGGGTGATTAGGAGCCTCGGTCCTGTTACAGCGGTAGTCCTAGTTCTGATAGAACCCGTGGGTGATTAGCTGCCTCGGTCCTGTTACAACGGTAGTCCTAGTTCTGATAGAACCCGTGGGTGATTAGCTGCCTCGGTCCTGTTCCAACGGTAGTCCTAGTTCTGATAGAACCCGTGGGTGATTAGCAGCCTCGGTCCTGTTACAACGGTAGTCCTAGTTCTGATAGAACCCGTGGGTGATTAGCTGCCTCGGTCCTATTACAACGGTAGTCCTAGTTCTGATAGAACCCGTGGGTGATTAGCTGCCTCGGTCCTGTTCCAACGGTAGTCCTAGTTCTGATAGAACCCGTGGGTGATTAGCAGCCTCGGTCCTGTTACAGCGGTAGTCCTAGTTCTGATAGAACCCGTGGGTGATTAGCAGCCTCGGTCCTGTTACAACGGTAGTCCTAGTTCTGATAGAACCCGTGGGTGATTAGCTGCCTCGGTCCTGTTACAGCGGTAGTCCTAGTTCTGATAGAACCCGTGGGTGATTAGCTGCCTCGGTCCTGTTACAACGGTAGTCCTAGTTCTGATAGAACCCGTGGGTGATTAGCAGCCTCGGTCCTTTTACAACGGTAGTCCCAGTTCTGATAGATCCCGTGGGTGTTTAGCTGCCTCGGTCCTGTTACAGCGGTAGTCCTAGTTCTGATAGAACCTGTGGGTGATTAGCAGCCTCGGTCCTGTTACAACGGTAGTCCCAGTTCTGATAGATCCCGTGGGTGATTAGCAGCCTCGGTCCTGTTACAACGGTAGTCCCAGTTCTGATAAAACCCGTGGGTGATTAGCTGCCTCGGTCCTGTTACAACGGTAGTCCTAGTTCTGATAGAACCCGTGGGTGATTAGCAGCCTCGGTCCTGTTACAACGGTAGTCCTAGTTCTGATAGAACCCGTGGGTGATTAGCTGCCTCGGTCCTGTTACAACGGTAGTCCTAGTTCTGATAGAACCCGTGGGTGATTAGCTGCCTCGGTCCTGTTCCAACGGTAGTCCTAGTTCTGATAGAACCCGTGGGTGATTAGCTGCCTCGGTCCTGTTCCAACGGTAGTCCTAGTTCTGATAGAACCCGTGGGTGATTAGCTGCCTCGGTCCTGTTCCAACGGTAGTCCTAGTTCTGATAGAACCCGTGGGTGATTAGCAGCGTCGGTCCTGTTCCAACGGTAGTCCTAGTTCTGATAGAACCCGTGGGTGATTAGCTGCCTCGGTCCTGTTCCAACGGTAGTCCTAGTTCTGATAGAACCCGTGGGTGATTAGCTGCCTCGGTCCTGTTACAACGGTAGTCCCAGTTCTGATAGAACCCGTGGGTGATTAGCTGCCTCGGTCCTGTTCCAACGGTAGTCCTAGTTCTGATAGAACCCGTGGGTGATTAGCAGCGTCGGTCCTGTTCCAACGGTAGTCCTAGTTCTGATAGAACCCGTGGGTGATTAGCTGCCTCGGTCCTGTTCCAACAGTAGTCCTAGTTCTGATAGAACCCGTGGGTGATTAGCAGCCTCGGTCCTGTTACAACGGTAGTCCTAGTTCTGATAGGTCACTAGGTCACTCTAGATTGACTTCCAAATTGGACGTCTGTCCGTGTCCCGAGGAGGTCGAGAGATGCCTTTAAAATCCCACCACTAGGGCCCTATTACCATCCAGTAGGCTTGGGTGTTGCTAGGGCGTTGTGGATGAGGGTGGACAAATGGGCCTAAGCTGTGAGCTCTGGCTCTGAGTGTTGCATGTTCAATCCCAGATACAGACCCTTAAAGGGATACAGACCCTTAAAGGGATACAAACCCCTTAAAGGGATACAGACCCTTAAAGGGGGACAGACCCTTAAAGGGAGGCAGACCCTTAAAGGGAGGCAGACCCTTAAAGGGATACAAACCCCTTAAAGGGATACAGACCCTTAAAGGGATACTGACCCTTAAAGGGAGGCAGACCCTTAAAGGGATACAAACCCCTTAAAGGGATACAGACCCTTAAAGGGATACTGACCCTTAAAGGGGGACAGACCCTTAAAGGGATACAGACCCTTAAAGGGGGACAGACCCTTAAAGGGATACAGACCCTTAAAGGGGGACAGACCCTTAAAGGGGGACAGACCCTTAAAGGGAGGCAGACCCTTAAAGGGATACAAACCCCTTAAAGGGATACAGACCCTTAAAGGGATACAGACCCTTAAAGGGATACAGACCCTTAAAGGGGGACAGACCCTTAAAGGGGGACAGACCCTTAAAGGGGGACAGACCCTTAAAGGGGGACAGACCCTTAAAGGGATACAGACCCTTAAAGGGAGGCAGACCCTTAAAGGGAGGCAGACCCTTAAAGGGATACTGACCCTTAAAGGGATACAGACCCTTAAAGGGATACAGACCCTTAAAGGGATACAGACCCTTAAAGGGGGACAGACCCTTAAAGGGGGACAGACCCTTAAAGGAATACAAACCCTTAAAGGAATACAAACCCTTAAAGGGATACTACAGGATTTTGGTAATGTATCCTTTTACATAAAACTTGCTCCCCCTCTCCCAATACAGGTGTAAATATTGGACTGTAAATGGGGCCTTCCTGTATTATACTGATGCTAACGTGTTCATTCTGTTCTACTGGACCATTATGTTGCTATTCTTATCCGTCACGCCCTGACCTGAGAGAGACGGTTTATTTCTCTATTTTGTTAGGTCAGGGTGTGGGGGTGGGCAGTCTATGTGGTAAATTTCTATGTTCCATTCTATGTTTTTGTATTTCTTTGTGTTGAGCCGAGTATGGTTCCTAATCAGAGGCAGCTGTCTATCGTTGTCTCTGATTGGGAATCATACTTAGGCAGCTCTTTTTTTCCCCCCACCTTTCAGTGATCTTGTTTTTGTTACAGCTCAGTGTAACCCTGCTGAACGTGACGTTCGTTTTCCGTTATTTATTGTTTTGTTTTAGTGTTCTGAGTTAAATAAAGATAATCATGAGCACTTACCCACGCTGCACCTTGGCCTACTCCCCTTTAACGGCGAGCGTCACGTTATCTGTTAATAGTTGTCGTTGTTTGTGTCGTTGTCCAGAAGGAACTTGCAGTCAGCATTTCATTGGGACAATGAATACCATGTGTTATCCCGTACATACGACTAATAAAACTTTAACTTTTGAAACATATTTTCCTTAACCTTAACACCAAACCTTAACCCTAACCTTAACACCAACCCTTAACCCTAACCTTAACACCAAACTTTAACCTTTTCCTTAACCAGTCAGAATGAATGCCTAAACTTAACCCGTCGAGTTTTGAAGTTTATCCCCGACTCTGGAGAAACGTTGAATACCAAAGTGAGGCAGTGATATCTTGTTGAGACTCTATGCCATTCTGGCTCAGACAAGTCCACTTGCTTACTTACACCTGCTGGGTGTCTGCTGTATGTCGTTCTGGACCCGATTACGACCCTGGTGGGTGTCTGCTGTATGTCGTTCTGGACCTGATTACGACCCTGCTGGGTGTCTGCTGTATGTCGTTCTGGACCCGATTACGACCCTGGTGGATGTCTGCTGTATGTCGTTCTGGACCCGATTACGACCCTGGTGGGTGTCTGCTGTATGTCGTTCTGGACCCGATTACGACCCTGGTGGGTGTCTGCTGTATGTCGTTCTGGACCCGATTACGACCCTGGTGGGTGTCTGCTGTATGCCGTTCTGGACCCGATTACGACCCTGGTGGATGTCTGCTGTATGTCGTTCTGGACCCGATTACGACCCTGGTGGGTGTCTGCTGTATGTCGTTCTGGACCTGATTACGACCCTGGTGGGTGTCTGCTGTATGCCGTTCTGGACCTGATTACGACCCAGTTCACCCTGTTTCACGTTGCTGGGTGTCTGTTCTCAACATCTCAAACTGGGTGTTCTTTTGTTTCTGATCCAGTACACGATGGGTTAACAGGAAACACAACACGATGGGTTAACAGGAAACACAACAACACGATGGGTTAACAGGAAACACAACACGATGGGTTAACAGGAAACACAACACGATGGGTTAACAGGAAACACAACAACACGATGGGTTAACAGGAAACACAACACGATGGGTTAACAGGAAACAACACGATGGGTTAACAGGAAACAACACGATAGGTTAACAGGACACACAACAACACGATGGGTTAACAGGAAACACAACACGATGGGTTAACAGGACACACAACAACACGATGGGTTAACAGGAAACACAACAACACGATGGGTTAACAGGAAACACAACACGATGGGTTAACAGGAAACACAACAACACGATGGGTTAACAGGAAACACAACAACACGATGGGTTAACAGGACACACAACACGATGGGTTAACAGGAAACACAACAACACGATGGGTTAACAGGAAACACAACACGATGGGTTAACAGGAAACACAACACGATGGGTTAACAGGACACACAACAACACGATGGGTTAACCGTAGGGATGGTGCCACCACCATGCTTCACCGTAGGGATGCTGCCACCACCATGCTTCACCGTAGGGATACTGCCACCACCATGCTTCACCGTAGGGATGGTGCCAGGTTTCCTCCAGACGTGACGCTTGGTATTCAGGCCAAAGAGTTCAATATTGGTTTCATCAGACCAGAGAATCTTGTTTCTCATGGTCTGAGAGTCTTTAGATGACTTTTGAACAAATCCAAGCAGTCTGTCATGTATATTCTGTCTGGTCACTCTACCATAAAGGCCTCATTGGTGGAGTGCTGCAGAGATGGTTGTCCTTCTGGAAGGTTCTCCCATTTCCAAAGAGGAACTCTGGAGCTCTGTCAGAGTGACCATCAGGTTCTTGGTCACCTCCCTGAAAAAAAGGCCCTTCTCCCCCGATTGCTCAGTTTGGCCGGGCGGCCAGCTCTAGGAAGAGTCTTGGTGGTTCTTAACTTCTTCCATTTCAGAATGATGGAGGTCACTGTGTTCTTGGGGACCTTCAATGCTGCAGAAATGTTTTGGTTCCCTTCCCCAGATCTGTGCCTCGACACAATCCTGTCTCTGAGCTCTACGGACAACTCCTTTAACCTCATGGCTTGGTTTTTGCTCTGACATGCACTGTGGGACCTTATATAGACAGGTGTGTGCCTTTCCAAATCATGTCCAATCAATAGAATTTACCACAGGTGGACTCCAATCAAGTTGTAGAAACATCTCAAGGATGATCAATGGAAACAGGAAGCACCTGAAATCAATTTCTAGTCTCACAGCAAAAGGGTCTGAATACTTATGTAAATAAGGTATTTCAGTTTTATGATTTTTAATACATTTCTAAAAACCTGTTTTTGCTTTGTCATTATGGGGGTATTGTGTGTAGACTGAGGAGGGGGGAAATATGTAATTCATTTTAGAATAAGGTTGTAACGAAATGTAACAAAATGTGGAAAAAGTCAAGGGGTCTGAATACTTTCCAAATGTACTGTCTATGAGTGGATGTCTTGTGATGAATACAGATCTAGAATGTCTAGAATGGAGGATCTATGTTATATCAGTGGAGGTCTTGTGATGAATACAGATCTATAATGTCTAGAATGGAGGATCTATGTTATATCAGTGGATGCCTTGTGATGAATACAGATCTAGAATGTCTAGAATGGAGGATCTATGTTATATCAGTGGGAGGTCTTGTGATGAATACAGATCTATAATGTCTAGAATGGCAGATCTATGTTATATCAGTGGATGCCTTGTGATGAATACAGATCTATAATGTCTAGAATGGAGGATTTATGTTATATCAGTGGGAGGTCTTGTGATGAATACAGATCTATAATGTCTAGAATGGAGGATCTATGTTATATCAGTGGGAGGTCTTGTGATGAATACAGATCTATAATGTCTAGAATGGAGGATCTATGTTATATCAGTGGGGGGTCTTGTGATGAATACAGATCTATAATGTCTAGAATGGAGGATCTATGTTATATCAGTGGGAGGTCTTGTGATGAATACAGATCTATAATGTCTAGATTGGAGGATCTATGTCATATCAGTGGGAGGTCTTGTGATGAATACAGATCTATAATGTCTAGAATGGAGGATCTATGTTATATCAGTGGGAGGTCTTGTGATGAATACAGATTTATAATGTCTAGAATGGAGGATCTATGTTATATCAGTGGGAGGTCTTGTGATGAATACAGATCTATAATGTCTAGAATGGAGGATCTATGTTATATCAGTGGAGGTCTTGTGATGAATACAGATCTAGAATGTCTAGAATGGAGGATCTATGTTATATCAGTGGAAGGTCTTGTAGCTGTGCTTGGTGTCTGTGGTATGAGACAGCCACAGTACTGTGATCCCAGCAGGAGAATGTAGTCCGCAGTGACTCCTTCCCTCCTCCTCCTCCTCCTCCTCCTCCTCACCATGGCCCATAATGCATTGCGGTGGCTGTAGAGGCTCCTGCCCTCAGGCCTCTCTGACCCCTTTTTGTGAGGCCTCCTGATGGATGCTGCTACCGTGTGTGTGTGTTTTTGTGTGTGTTTTTGTGTGTGTTTTTGTGTGTGTGTGTGTGCCTGTGTGTGGAGATCACAGTGTTGTGTGTTTCTGTGTGTGTGTGTAGAGATCACAGTGTTGTGTGTTTCCGTGTGTGTGTGTGTGTGTGTGTGTGTGTGTGTGTGTGTGTGTGTGTGTGTGTGTGTGTGTGTGTAGAGATCACAGTGTTGTGTGTTTCCGTGTGTGTGTGTGTTTTTGTGTGTGTTTTTGTGTGTTTTTGTGTGTGTGTGTGTGTGTGTGTGTGCCTGTGTGTGGAGATCACAGTGTTGTGTGTTTCTGTGTGTGTGTGTAGAGATCACAGTGTTGTGTGTTTCCGTGTGTGTGTGTGTGTGTGTGTGTGTGTGTGTGTGTGTGTGTGTGTGTGTGTGTGTGTGTGTGTGTGTGTGTGTAGAGATCACAGTGTTGTGTGTTTCCGTGTGTGTGTGTTTTTGTGTGTGTTTTTGTGTGTGTGTGTGTGTGTGTGTGCCTGTGTGTAGAGATCACAGTGTTGTGTGTTTCCGTGTGTGTGTGTGTGTGTGTGGAGATCACAGTGTTGTGTGTTTCTGTGTGTGTGTGTGTAGAGATCACAGTGTTGTGTGTTTCTGTCTGTGTGTTTCTGTGTGTGTGTGTGTAGAGAGAGATCACAGAGACGGCGTGGCGTCGTGTCATATTTGCGTGCCCCTCTCTGCCACATTAGCGTGTGTGACATCGTAAGCGTGTGACGAGGACCACTTCAAAAATAGAAACATAAACAGATTTTATAAATAGAATCGTTAGCCTCGGGATGTGGTCCAGATGCAGTGGATCTATTGTTCCTTCGCTATGTGGAGATTCAAACAATTTGACCGTCGGTTTAATCTCGTTATTATCTACTATTTATCAACATTCATTGACGCATTAATAACAGGCTACATAGTCATTAATAACAGTATTGATACCAGGCTACATAGTCATTAATAGCAGTATTGATATCAGGCTACATAGTCATTAATAACAGTATTGATATCAGGCTACATAGTCATTAATAACAGTATTGATACCAGGCTACATAGTCATTAATAACAGTATTGATACCAGGCTACATAGTCATTAATAACTGTATTGATATCAGGCTTCATAGTCATTAATAACAGTATTGATACCAGGCTTCATAGTCATTAATAACAGTATTGATATCAGGCTTCATAGTCATTAATAACAGCATTGATATCAGGCTACATAGTCATTAATAACAGCATTGATACCAGGCTTCATAGTCAATAATAACAGCATTAATACCAGGCTTCATAGTCATTAATAACAGCATTAATACCAGGCTTCATAGTCATTAATAACAGCATTAATACCAGGTTTCATAGTCATTAATAACAGCATTAATACCAGGCTTCATAGTCATTAATAACAGTATTGATACCAGGCTTCATAGTCAACAAACTAACATGGTCCAAGCACACCAAGACAGTCGTAAAGAGGGCACGACAAAACCCATTCCCCCTCAGGAGACTGAAAAGATTTGGCATGGGTCCTCAGATCCTCAAAAGGTTCTACAGCTGCACCATCGAGAGCATCCTGACTGGTTGCATCACTGCCTGATATGGCAACTGCTAGGCCTACAACCGCAAGGCACTACAGAGGGTAGTACGTACGGCCCAGTACATCACTGGGACCAAGCTTCCTGCCATCCAGGACCTCTGTACCAGGCGGTGTCAGAAGGCCTTAAAAATTGTCAAAGACTCCAACCACCCTAGTCATAGACTGTTCTCTCTGCTACCGCACGGCAAGCGGTACCTGAGCACCAAGTCTAGGTCCAAGAGGCTTCTAAACAGCTTCTAGCCCCCCAAGCCATAAGACTCCTGAACAGCTAATCAAATGTCTACCCAGACTATTTGCATACTATTTGCTCTCTGTTATTATCTATGCAAAGTCACTTTAATAACTACCTACTTGTACATATTACCTCAATTACCTCAACTAACCGGTTCCCCCGCACATTGACTCTGTAGCGGTAGCAGTAACCCCTGTATATAGCCTCCACATTGACTCTGTACTGTAATACCCTGTATATAGCCTCCACATTTACTCTTTACCGGTACCCCCTGTATATAGCCTCCACATTGACTCTGTACCGGTACCCCCTGTATATAGCCTCCACATTGACTCTGTACCGTAATACCCTGTATATAGCCTCCACATTGACTCTGTACCGGTACCCCCTGTATATAGCCTCCACATTGACTCTGTACCGTAATACCCTGTATATAGCCTCCACATTGACTCTGTAGCGGTACCCCCTGTATATAGCCTCCACATTGACTCTGTACCGTAATACCCTGTATATAGCCTCCACATTGACTCTGTAGCGGTACCCCCTGTATATAGTCTCCACATTGACTCTGTACCGTAATACCCTGTATATAGCCTCCACATTGACTCTGTACCGTAATACCCTGTATATAGCCTCCACATTGACTCTGTACCGTAATACCCTGTATATAGCCTCCACATTGACTCTGTACCGGTACCCCCAGTATATAGCCTCCACATTGACTCTGTACCGTAATACCCTGTATATAGCCTCCACATTGACTCTGTACCGTAATACCCTGTATATAGCCTCCCCATTGACTCTGTAGCGGTAGCAGTACCCCCTGTATATAGCCTCCACATTGACTCTGTACCGTAATACCCTGTATATAGCCTCCACATTGACTCTGTACCGTAATACCCTGTATATAGCCTCCACATTGACTCTGTACCGTAATACCCTGTATATAGCCTCCACATTGACTCTGTACCGGTACCCCCAGTAAATAGCCTCCACATTGACTCTGTACCGTAATACCCTGTATATAGCCTCCACATTGACTCTGTACCGTAATAACCTGTATATAGTCTCCACATTGACTCTGTACCGTAATACCCTGTATATAGCCTCCACATTGACTCTGTACCGTAATACCCTGTATATAGCCTCCACATTGACTCTGTACCGTAATACCCTGTATATAGCCTCCACATTGACTCTGTAGCGGTACCCCCCTGTATATTGTCTCCACATTGGCTCTGTACCGTAATACCCTGTATATAGCCTCCACATTGACTCTGTACCGGTACCCTCTGTATATAGTCTCCACATTGACTCTGTACCGGTACCCCCTGTATATAGCCTCCACATTGACTCTGTACCGTAATACCCTGTATATAGCCTCCACATTGACTCTGTTCCGGTACCCTCTGTATATAGTCTCCACATTGACTCTGTACCGGTACCCCCCTGTATATAGCCTCCACATTGACTCTGTACCGTAATACCCTGTATATAGCCTCCACATTGACTCTGTACCGTAATACCCTGTATATAGCCTCCACATTGACTCTGTACCGGTACACCCTGTATATAGCCTCCACATTGACTCTGTACCGTAATACCCTGTATATAGCCTCCACATTGACTCTGTACCGTAATACCCTGTATATAGCCTCCACATTGACTCTGTACCGTAATACCCTGTATATAGCCTCCACATTGACTCTGTACCGTAATACCCTGTATATAGCCTCCACATTGACTCTGTACCGTAATACCCTGTATATAGCCTCCACATTGACTCTGTACCGTAATACCCTGTATATAGCCTCCACATTGACTCTGTACCGGTACACCCTGTATATAGCCTCCACATTGACTCTGTACCGTAATACCCTGTATATAGCCTCCACATTGACTCTGTACCGTAATACCCTGTATATAGCCTCCACATTGACTCTGTACCGTAATACCCTGTATATAGCCTCCACATTGACTCTGTACCGTAATACCCTGTATATAGCCTCCATTGTTATTTGCTCTTTAACTACTTGTTCCTTTTATTTCTTATTCTTATTCATATTATTTTTAACTGCATTGTTGGTTTGGGGCTCATTGGAAAGACTTTCTTTCTGTCTACTACACCTGTTGTATTCAGCATTTCACTGTGAGGTCTACTACACCTGTTGTATTCAGCATTTCCCTGTTAAGGTCTACTACACCTGTTGTATTCAGCATTTCACTGTGAGGTCTACACCTGTTGTATTCAGCATTTCACTGTGAGGTCTACTACACCTGTTGTATTCAGCATTTCACTGTGAGGTCTACTACACCTGTTGTTTTCAGCATTTCACTGTGAGGTCTACTACACCTGTTGTATTCAGCATTTCACTGTGAGGTCTACACCTGTTGTATTCAGCATTTCACTGTGAGGTCTACTACACCTGTTGTATTCAGCATTTCACTGTGAGGTCTACACCTGTTGTATTCAGCATTTCACTGTAAGGTCTACTACACCTGTTGTATTCAGCATTTCACTGTGAGGTCTACACCTGTTGTATTCAGCATTTCACTGTGAGGTCTACACCTGTTGTATTCAGCATTTCACTGTGAGGTCTACTACACCTGTTGTATTCAGCATTTCACTGTGAGGTCTACTACACCTGTTGTATTCAGCATTTCACTGTGAGGTCTACTACACCTGTTGTAGGTCAGCATTTCACTGTGAGGTCTACTACACCTGTTGTAGGTCAGCATTTCACTGTGAGGTCTACTACACCTGTTGTATTCAGCATTTCACTGTAAGGTCTACTACACCTGTTGTATTCAGCATTTCACTGTGAGGTCTACTACACCTGTTGTATTCAGCATTTCACTGTGAGGTCTACTACACCTGTTGTATTCAGCATTTCACTGTGAGGTCTACTACACCTGTTGTATTCAGCATTTCACTGTGAGGTCTACTACACCTGTTGTATTCAGCATTTCACTGTGAGGTCTACTACACCTGTTGTATTCAGCATTTCACTGTGAGGTCTACTACACCTGTTGTATTCAGCATTTCACTGTGAGGTCTACACCTGTTGTATTCAGCATTTCACTGTGAGGTCTACTACACCTGTTGTAGGTCAGCATTTCACTGTGAGGTCTACTACACCTGTTGTAGGTCAGCATTTCACTGTGAGGTCTACTACACCTGTTGTATTCAGCATTTCACTGTGAGGTCTACACCTGTTGTATTCAGCATTTCACTGTGAGGTCTACTACACCTGTTGTAGGTCAGCATTTCACTGTGAGGTCTACTACACCTGTTGTAGGTCAGCATTTCACTGTGAGGTCTACTACACCTGTTGTATTCAGCATTTCACTGTAAGGTCTACTACACCTGTTGTATTCAGCATTTCACTGTGAGGTCTACTACACCTGTTGTATTCAGCATTTCACTGTGAGGTCTACTACACCTGTTGTATTCAGCATTTCACTGTGAGGTCTACTACACCTGTTGTATTCAGCATTTCACTGTGAGGTCTACTACACCTGTTGTATTCAGCATTTCACTGTGAGGTCTACTACACCTGTTGTATTCAGCATTTCACTGTGAGGTCTACTACACCTGTTGTATTCAGCATTTCACTGTGAGGTCTACACCTGTTGTATTCAGCATTTCACTGTGAGGTCTACTACACCTGTTGTAGGTCAGCATTTCACTGTGAGGTCTACTACACCTGTTGTAGGTCAGCATTTCACTGTGAGGTCTACTACACCTGTTGTATTCAGCATTTCACTGTAAGGTCTACTACACCTGTTGTATTCAGCATTTCACTGTGAGGTCTACTACACCTGTTGTATTCAGCATTTCACTGTAAGGTCTACTACACCTGTTGTATTCAGCGCATGTGACTAATAGCATTTGATTTCATATGAATGCAGCATTACTGAGAGTAAAATGAAATGGATGCAGCATTATTGAGAGTAAAGTAGAAATTAATGCAGCTGCAACAAACACTGGTTGAGGCGTATTTATAAAACCCTCTTAGGCCTCACTCTCCCCCCTATCTGAGATATCTACTGCAGCCCTCATCCTCCACATACAACACACGTTCTGCCAGTCACATTCTGTTAAAGGTCCCCAAAGCAACACACATCCCTGGGTCGCTCCTCTTCTCAGTTCGCTGCAGCTGGCGACTGGAACGAGCTGCAACAAAACACTCAAACTGGACAGTTTTATCTCCATCTCTTCATTCAAAGACTCAAATCATGGACACTCTTACTGACAGTTGTGGCTGTTTTGAGTGACGTATTGTTGTCTCTACCTTCTTGCCCTTTGTGCTGTTGTCTGGGAACAATAATGTTTGAACCATGTTTTGTGTTCCTACCATGTTGTGTTGCTACCATGTTGTTTTCATGTTGTTCTTCTACCATGTTGTTTTCATGTTGTGCTGCTACCATGTTGTGTTGCTACCATGTTGTTGTCATGTTGTGTTGCTACCATGTTGTTTTCATGTTGTGCTTCTACCATGTTGTGTTTCTACCATGTTGTGTTGCTACCATGTTGTGTTTCTACCATGTTGTGATGTCATGTTGTGCTTCTACCATGTTGTTGTCATGTTGTGTTTCTACCATGTTGTTTTCATGTTGTGTTGCTACCATGTTGTGTTGCTACCATGCTGTGTTTCTACCATGTTGTGATGCTACCATGTTTTGTTGTCATGTTGTGTTGCTACCATGTTGTTGTCATGTTGTGTTGCTGCCATGTTGTTGTCATGTTGTGTTTCTACCATGTTGTTGTCATGTTGTGTTGCTACCATGTTGTTGTCATGTTGTGTTGCTACCATGCTGTGTTGCTGCCATGTTGTTGTCATGTTGTGTTGCTACCATGTTGTATTGCTACCATGCTGTTGTCATGTTGTGTTGCTGCCATGTTGTTGTCATGTTGTGTTGCTACCATGTTGTGTTGCTACCATGTTGTTGTCATGTTGTGTTGCTACCATGTTGTGTTGCTACCATGCTGTTGTCATGTTGTGTTGCTACCATGTTGTTGTCATGTTGTGTTGCTATCATGTTGTTGTCATGTTGTGTTTCTACCATGTTGTTGTCATGTTGTGTTGCTACCATGTTGTTGTCATGTTGTGTTTCTACCATGTTGTTGTCATGTTGTGCTGCTACCATGCTGTGTTGTCGTGTTGTGTTGCTGCCATGCTGTTGTCATGTTGTGTTGCTACCATGTTGTTGTCATGTTGCGCCTTCCCTGTAGCTCAGTTGGTAGAGCATGGTGTTTGCAACACATGGTGTTTGCAATGCCAGGGTTGTGGGTTCGATTCCCACGGGGAGCCATGTATGAAATGTATGCATTCACTACTGTAAGTCGCTCTGGATAAGAGCGTCTGCTAAATGACCTAAATGTAAATGTGTTGCTACCATGTTGTTGTCATGTTGTGTTGCTACCATGTTGTGTTGCTACCATGTTGTTGTCATGTTGTGTTGCTACCATGTTGTGTTGCTACCATGTTGTGTTGCTACCATGTTGTGTTGTTGTCTACGGTCTCTCTCTATGTAGTGTTGTGTCTCTCTTGTCGTGATGTGTGTTTTGTCCTATATTTGTATTTATTAATTTATTTGTTTAATCCCAGCCCCCGTCCCCGCAGGAGACCTTTTGCCTTTTTTTGGTAGGCCGTCATTGTAAATAATAATTAGTTCTTAACTGACTTGCCCTAGTTAAATGAATAAATAAAATAACAATAACATATAATTACAGGAAGCAGGATGAGGTAGCCACAGGACACTGGTCTAAGGTCAGATTTAGCATTCACAGCGTTACAGCGTTCACAGCGTTCACAGCGTTACAGTGTTAGGACGATATACTGATCCTAGATGAGGTGTTCTGGTTGCCATGACGTTACCCTGCCAACCAGGCAGTGGATGATGTGTCGTGTTCTGGTTGCCATGACGTTACCCTGCCAGCCAGGCAGTGGACGAGGTGTCGTGTTCTGGTTGCCATGACAATGACATTACCCTGCCAGCCAGGCAGTGGACGAGGTGTCGTGTTCTGGTTGCCATGACGTTACCCTGCCAGCCAGGCAGTGAACGAGGTGTTGTGAGGTGTTGTGTTCTGGTTGCCATGACGTTACCCTGCCAGCCAGGCAGTGGATGAGGTGTTGTGTTCTGGTTGCCATGACATTACCCTGCCAACCAGGCAGTGAACGAGGTGAGTTGTAGTTTTTTTGTAGTTTTAGTACTGTTTTAATTCACATAGGAACCATGGCAATGTTTTTTTTTTTAGGACTACATCTCCCATATGCAATACAATATACTGGTGGAAAAAGCTCAATGGGAATCAAATCTAAAACCGATTTAGTTTTGTGTATTTTTTATTGTATTATTAAGTGAATTCGGGCCTTGCCTGACGACTCCGACTGAATTCTTCCTCCGCTCTACCGTTCGTTCACTAGAGACTTCCGTCTGAGACGCGGAGGGGGTGTTGGTTGTACAAAACAAAGTCATCATCTCTAACCAATCAGAGTATCACACACCGGCTTTCTGGGACCAATCAGATTGTCTAGAATGGATTTCCATTTTACAAGCCGAAGGGGTCTGGGATGTTCTCCGATTCAGACTCGTGTTCTGTGGACGTGGAGGAGCGTTTGGCCGGAGCGAGGAGTTTGGATAGCCATGCAGATTCAAGACAGGATTCAATCCAAATCCTCTCTATAGTGGGGTAGATATTAAAAAGGTCATTTCTAATTGAGTCGAAACACGAGGGGGAAACCGTTGAGCGTGAAAAACAAAGCAGCGATGCAGTTCTCGACACAAACCCGGTGCACCTGGCACCTACTGCCATACCCCCCGTTCAAAGGCACTTCAATCTTTTGTCTTGTCCCTCTGAATGGCCTCTGAACGGCACACACACGATCCATGTCTCAAATCCTTCTTTAACCCGTCTCCTCTCCTTCTACACTGATTGAAGTGGATTTAACAGGTGACGTCAATAAGGGATCACCTGGATTCACCTGGTCAGTTTATGTCATGGAAAGAGAAGGTGTTTTTTCAGTTTACGTCATGGGTTTTATTGTGACACACCAGATAGATGCAGCGAAATGTGCGAAAAGACAGACAGACGGACGGACGGACGGACGGACGGACGGACGGACGGACTCTCCTTGTTTTTTTTCTGCTCTTGTTCCTCCCAGCAAACCTGGAACATTCCCAGAACATTAGATTCCGATTAAGTTTTAGTGTTTTTTTTTTTTATATAACATTAGGATGATAACATCCCAAAAACATTCAGAGATATATCCTTGGAATGTTCTCCTAACATTTACTGAAATGTTCCCAGCAGGTTCTGTGAACGTTCCCAGGTCTCTATTCAACACTGACCTTGATGAAAGCCCCCCAGCCTAAAGAAACACTAACCTTGATGAAAGCCCCCCAACCTACAGAAACACTAACCTTCATGAAAGCCCCCCAACCTAACGAAACACTAACCTTGATGAAAGCCCCCAAACCTAATGAAACACTAACCTTCATGAAAGCCCCCCAACCTAATGAAACACTAACCTTGATGAAAGCCCCCCCAACCTAATGAAACACTAACCTTGATGAAAGCCCCCCAACCTATAGAAACACTAACCTTGATGAAAGCCCCTCAACCTACAGAGACACTAACCTTGATGAAAGCCCCCCAACCTACAGAAACACTAACCTTGATGAAAGCCCCCCAACCTACAGAGACACTAACCTTGATGAAAGCCCCCCAACCTACAGAGACACTAACCTTGATGAAAGCCCCCCAACCTAATGAAACACTAACCTTGATGAAAGCCCCCCAACCTATAGAAACACTAACCTTGATGAAAGCCCCCCAACCTAACGAAACACTAACCTTCATGAAAGCCCCCCAACCTAAAGAAACACTAACCTTGATGAAAGCCCCCCAACCTACAGAAACACTAACCTTGATGAAAGCCCCCCAACCTAACAAAACACTAACCTTGATGAAAGCCCCCCAACCTAAAGAAACACTAACCTTGATGAAAGCCCCCCAACCTACAGAAACACTAACCTTGATGAAAGCCCCCCAACCTAACGAAACACTAACCTTGATGAAAGCCCCCCAACCTAACGAAACACTAACCTTGATGAAAGCCCCCTAACCTACAGAGACACTAACTTTGATGAAAGCCCCCTAACCTACAGAGACACTAACCTTGATGAAAGCCCCCCAACCTACAGAGACACTAACCTTGATGAAAGCCCCCCAACCTAATGAAACACTAACCTTGATGAAAACCCCCCAACCTATAGAAACACTAACCTTGATGAAAGCCCCCCAACCTAACGAAACACTAACCTTGATGAAAGCCCCCCAACCTAACAAAACACTAACCTTGATGAAAGCCCCCCAACCTAACAAAACACTAACCTTGATGAAAGCCCCCCAACCTACAGAGACACTAACCTTGATGAAAGCCCCCCAACCTAACGAAACACTAACCTTGATGAAAGCCCCCCAACCTACAGAAACACTAACCTTGATGAAAGCCCCCCAACCTAAAGAAACACTAACCTTGATGAAAGCCCCCCAACCTACAGAAACACTAACCTTGATGAAAGCCCCCCAACCTAACGAAACACTAACCTTGATGAAAGCCCCCCAACCTACAGAAACACTAACCTTGATGAAAGCCCCCCAACCTATAGAAACACTAACCTTGATGAAAGCCCCCCAACCTATAGAAACACTAACCTTGATGAAAGCCCCTCAACCTACAGAAACACTAACCTTGATGAAAGCCCCCCAACCTAACGAAACACTAACCTTGATGAAAGCCCCCCAACCTAACGAAACACTAACCTTGATGAAAGCCCCCCAACCTAACGAAACACTAACCTTGATGAAAGCCCCCCAACCTAACGAAGCACTAACCTTGATGAAAGCCCCCCAACCTACAGAGACACTAACCTTGATGAAAGCCCCCAAACCTACAGAGACACTAACCTTGATGAAAGCCCCCCAACCTAACGAAACACTAACCTTGATGAAAGCCCCCCAACCTAACGAAACACTAACCTTGATGAAAGCCCCCCAACCTAACGAAACACTAACCTTGATGAAAGCCCCCCAACCTAACGAAACACTAACCTTGATGAAAGCCCCCCAACCTAACGAAACACTAACCTTGATGAAAGCCCCCCAACCTACAGAAACACTAACCTTGATGAAAGCCCCCATCCTAAAGTTTTGTCGTGCCTTCTTTACGACTGTCTTGGTGTGCTTTGGACCATGTTAGTTTGTTGGTGATGTAGACACCAAGGAACTTGAAGCTCTCAACCTGCTCCACTACAGCCCCATTCGATGAGAATAGGGGGCGTGCTCTGTCCTCCTTTTCCTGTAGTCCACAATCATCTCCTTTGTCTCGATCACGTTGAGGGAGAGGTTGTTGTCCTGGCACCACACGGCCAGGTCTCTGACCTCCTCCCCTATAGGCCGTCTCATCGTTGTCGGTGATCAGGCCTACTACCACTGTTGTGTCGTCAGCAAACTTAATGATGGTGTTGGAGTCGTGCCTGGCCGTGGAGTCATGAGTGAACAGGGAGTACAGGAGGGGACTGAGCACGCACCCCTGAGGGGCACCCGTGTTGAGGATCAGTGTGGCGGATGTGTTATTACCTACCCTTACCACCTGGGGGCGGCCCGTCAGGAAGTCCAGGATCCAGTTGCAGAGGGAGGTGTTTAGTCCCAGGGTCCTTAGCTTAGTGATGAGCTTTGGATGGGGACTATGTTGTTGAACGCTGAGCTGTAGTCAATGAACAGCATTCTCACATAGGTGTTCCTTTAGTCCAGGTGGGAAAGGGCAGTGTGGAGTGGCAATAGAGAGACTGCATCATCTGTGGATCTGTTAGGGGGGGGCGGTATGCGAATTGGAGTGGGGTCTAGGGTTTCTGGGAAAGTGGTGTTGATGTGAGCCATGACCAGCCTTTCAAAGGCCTTGTATCATATGAAGCTGTACTTATTATAATGTCAGACCTCTTTGGTCGTTCATAACTTATTCAAAGCTGTGAAAAAGGTATTTGTCCCCCCATTTCTAATTTTCTCTACTTTTTTTTGCATATTTTTGATATTGAACGTTATCAGATCTTCAACCAAAACCAAATATTAGATAAAAGGGAACCTGAGTTAACAAATAACAACAAAGTAGATACTTATTTAATTTATTTTCATAAACAAAGTTACGTAACACCCATAATGCAACCTGTGTGAAAAAGTAATTGCCTTCTTCCACTCAGTAACTGGTCGTGTCACCGTTTAGCTGCAATGACTCCGACCAAACACTTCCTGTAGCAGTAATGACTCCAACCAAACACTTCCTGTAGCAGTAATGACTCCAACCAATCACTTCCTGTAGCAGTAATGACTCCAACCAAACACTTCCTGTAGCAGTAATGACTCCAACCAAACACTTTCTGTAGCAGTAATGACTCCAACCAAACACTTCCTGTAGCTGTAATGACTCCAACCAAACACTTTCTGTAGCAGTAATGACTCAAACGAAACACTTCCTGTAGCAGTAATGACTCCAACCAATCACTTCCTGTAGCAGTAATGACTCCAACCAATCACTTCCTGTAGCAGTAATGACTCCAACCAAACACTTCCGGTAGCAGTAATGACTCCAACCAAACACTTTCTGTAGCAGTAATGACTCAAACGAAACACTTCCTGTAGCTGTAATGACTCCAACCAAACACTTCCTGTAGCTGTAATGACTCCAACCAAACACTTCCTGTAGCAGTAATGACTCCAACCAAACACTTCCTGTAGCAGTAATGACTCCAACCAAACACTTCCTGTAGCAGTAATGACTCCAACCAAACACTTCCTGTAGCAGTAATGACTCCAACCAAACACTTCCTGTAGCAGTAATGACTCCAACCAAACACTTCCTGTAGCTGTAATGACTCCAACCAAACACTTTCTGTAGCAGTAATGACTCAAACGAAACACTTCCTGTAGCTGTAATGACTCCAACCAAACACTTCCTGTAGCTGTAATGACTCCAACCAAACACTTCCTGTAGCTGTAATGACTCCAACCAAACACTTCCTGTAGCAGTAATGACTCCAACGAAACACTTCCTGTACTTGTGGAGGAATTTACTGTAGCAGTAATGACTCCAACCAAACACTTCCTGTAGCAGTAATGACTCCAACGAAACACTTCCTGTACTTGTGGAGGAATTTACTGTAGCAGTAATGACTCCAACCAAACACTTCCTGTAGCAGTAATGACTCCGACCAAACACTTCCTGTAGCAGTAATGACTCCGACCAAACACTTCCTGTACTTGTTGATCAGTCTCTCACGTCTCTGTGGGGGAATTTACTGTAGCAGTAATGACTCCAACCAATCACTTCCTGTAGCAGTAATGACTCAAACAAAACACTTCCTGTAGCTGTAATGACTCCAACCAAACACTTCCTGTAGCAGTAATGACTCCGACCAAACACTTCCTGTAGCAGTAATGACTCCGACCAATCACTTCCTGTAGCAGTAATGACTCCGACCAATCACTTCCTGTGCTTGGATCCGTCTCTCACGTCGCTGTGGAGGAATTTACTGTAGCCGTAATGACTCCAACCAAACACTTCCTGTAGCTGTAATGACTCCAACCAAACACTTCCTGTAGCAGTAATGACTCCAACCAAACACTTCCTGTAGCAGTAATGACTCCGACCAAACACTTCCTGTAGCTGTAATGACTCCAACCAAACACTTCCTGTAGCAGTAATGACTCCGACCAAACACTTCCTGTAGCAGTAATGACTCCGACCAAACACTTCCTGTAGCAGTAATGACTCCGACCAAACACTTCCTGTAGCAGTAATGACTCCGACCAAACACTTCCTGTAGCTGTAATGACTCCAACCAAACACTTCCTGTAGCAGTAATGACTCCGACCAAACACTTCCTGTAGCTGTAATGACTCCAACCAAACACTTCCTGTAGCAGTAATGACTCCGACCAAACACTTCCTGTAGCAGTAATGACTCCAACCAAACACTTCCTGTAGCAGTAATGACTCCGACCAAACACTTCCTGTAGCAGTAATGACTCCAACCAAACACTTCCTGTAGCAGTAATGACTCCGACCAAACACTTCCTGTGCTTGGATCCGTCTCTCACGTCGCTGTGGAGGAATTTACTGTAGCCGTAATGACTCCAACCAAACACTTCCTGTAGCTGTAATGACTCCAACCAAACACTTCCTGTAGCAGTAATGACTCCGACCAAACACTTCCTGTGCTTGGATCCGTCTCTCACGTCGCTGTGGAGGAATTTACTGTAGCCGTAATGACTCCAACCAAACACTTCCTGTAGCTGTAATGACTCCAACCAAACACTTCCTGTAGCTGTAATGACTCCGACCAAACACTTCCTGTACTTGTTGATCAGTCTCTCACGTCTCTGTGGGGGAATTTACTGTAGCAGTAATGACTCCAACCAATCACTTCCTGTAGCAGTAATGACTCAAACGAAACACTTCCTGTAGCTGTAATGACTCCAACCAAACACTTCCTGTAGCAGTAATGACTCCGACCAATCACTTCCTGTGCTTGGATCCGTCTCTCACGTCGCTGTGGAGGAATTTACTGTAGCCGTAATGACTCCAACCAAACACTTCCTGTAGCAGTAATGACTCCAACCAAACACTTCCTGTAGCAGTAATGACTCCGACCAAACACTTCCTGTGCTTGGATCCGTCTCTCACGTCGCTGTGGAGGAATTTACTGTAGCCGTAATGACTCCAACCAAACACTTCCTGTAGCAGTAATGACTCCAACCAAACACTTCCTGTAGCAGTAATGACTCCGACCAATCACTTCCTGTGCTTGGATCCGTCTCTCACGTCGCTGTGGAGGAATTTACTGTAGCCGTAATGACTCCAACCAAACACTTCCTGTAGCAGTAATGACTCCGACCAATCACTTCCTGTGCTTGGATCCGTCTCTCACGTCGCTGTGGAGGAATTTACTGTAGCCGTAATGACTCCAACCAAACACTTCCTGTAGCTGTAATGACTCCAACCAAACACTTCCTGTAGCAGTAATGACTCCGACCAATCACTTCCTGTGCTTGGATCCGTCTCTCACGTCGCTGTGGAGGAATTTACTGTAGCCGTAATGACTCCAACCAAACACTTCCTGTAGCAGTAATGACTCCAACCAAACACTTCCTGTAGCTGTAATGACTCCAACCAATCACTTCCTGTGCTTGGATCCGTCTCTCACGTCGCTGTGGAGGAATTTACTGTAGCCGTAATGACTCCAACCAAACACTTCCTGTAGCAGTAATGACTCCGACCAATCACTTCCTGTAGCAGTAATGACTCCGACCAATCACTTCCTGTGCTTGGATCCGTCTCTCACGTCGCTGTGGAGGAATTTACTGTAGCCGTAATGACTCCAACCAAACACTTCCTGTAGCAGTAATGACTCCAACCAAACACTTCCTGTAGCTGTAATGACTCCGACCAAACACTTCCTGTAGCTGTAATGACTCCAACCAAACACTTCCTGTAGCAGTAATGACTCCGACCAAACACTTCCTGTGCTTGGATCCGTCTCTCACGTCGCTGTGGAGGAATTTACTGTAGCCGTAATGACTCCAACCAAACACTTCCTGTAGCTGTAATGACTCCGACCAATCACTTCCTGTGCTTGGATCCGTCTCTCACGTCGCTGTGGAGGAATTGTGGCCCGCTCTTCCATCCAGAGCTGCTTTAACTCAGTGACATTGGTGGGTTTTTCAAGCATGAACTCCTTGTTTCAAGTCCTGCCACAACATCTCAAATTGGGATTTAGGTCTGGACTTTGACGTCTATTTTTTTTTCCTTTTGCCATTTTCATGTAGACTTGATTGTTTGTTTTGAATCATTGCCTCGCTGCATGGACCCAGCTGGGCTTCAGCTGACAGACGGATGGGTCTGACGTTCTCCTGTAGAATTCTCTGATACAGAACAGAATTCCATGGTTCCTTCTATTAAGGCAAAGTCGTCCAGGTCCTGAGGCAGCTGAGCATCTCCAAACCAACACACTAGCACCACATTGCTTAACCGTTGGTATGAGGTTCTTACCGTGGAATGCGGTTTTGGGGTTTTCGCTAGGCATTATGGGACGCGTGTGTCACGACTTCTACCGAAGTCGATGCCCCTCCTTGTTCGGGGCGGTGCTCGGCGGTCGACGTCACCGGTCTTCTAGCTCATCATTGATCAGTTTTTCCATTTTCCATTTGTTTTGTCTTGTCTTCCTACCACACCTGGTTCCAATCCCATTCATTACATGCTGTGTATTTAACCCTCTGTTTTCCGCTCACGTCCTTGTCGGTGATTGTTTGTGATGTTATGTTACGTGTGTATTTTTGTACCGGTGTGCGCCTGGGTAATTTTTACCCATGTTGGTTTTGGACTTTGGTTTTGGAGTTTGTTTTTGTCATTAAATACTCCAGTTTAACCAATTTGGTTTCTCCTGCGCCTGACTTCCCTGCCAACCTACATGATTATGACAGCATGTCGTGCAACTTCTTGTCATTGTTGCTTAGCTACCTGACGATTCAGAATCATAACGCTCGCTTCCCCCCCCCCCCTGGGGGGCAAACATCGATGTGCACACATCCTTTTTTTGGTGACGTTGTCAGCCAAAACCCGTCTATATAACAATAATAAAACATGTGGCATTTCAGTGTTTTGGTTTCCAAGCCAGGTCTTTATCCTCTGGACCACCAGTGAAGCTCTCTCCCTGGTTCCCAAACAGCCAGGGAAGCTCTCTCCCTGGTTCCCAAACAACCAGGGAAGCTCTCTCCCTGGTTCCCAAACAACCAAGGAAGCTCTCTCCCTGGTTCCCAAACAACCAAGGAAGCTCTCTCCCTGGTTCCCAAACAACCAGGGAAGCTCTCTCCCATCTTGTTGTTCAGTATATCACCATGACAATGCGGTCAATCAGAAATTCCATGCTTCCTTTTTTTTATAATCCTTCTTAGACATAACTAACCCAGGGAAATTCTGGTAACTTTGGTTTAATTTAAGTTTATTAATTCGACCATTTTGGGGCGGCAGGTAGCCTAGTGGTTAGAGAGCGTTGGGGCGGCAGGTAGCCTACTGGTTAGAGCGTTGGGGCGGCAGGTAGCCTACTGGTTAGAGTGTTGGAGCGGCAGGTAGCCTAGTGGTTAGAGCGTTGGGGCGGCAGGGTAGCCTAGCGGTTAAAGAGCGTTCGACTAGTAACCGTAAAGGTTGCTGGGTCAAATCCCCGAGCTGACAAGGTACAACTCTGTCGTTCTGCCCCCTGAACAAGGCAGTTAACCCACTGTTCCCCGGTAGGCCGTCATTGTAAATAAAATTTAAAATTTAAAAAACAAGCATACTTGAAAAAGCCATACATTAATAAAATCATTGAGGATAACACACAATAAATTCTAGGACTTATTTCCATTGTGGTCCTCTTGAAACAAGATGGCTGGACAAGATCGAACACAGTATGTCAGAGAAATAATAAAAACGAAAAACCCAGAGAAGAAGAAGAAGAACATCCATCTCATCAACTGGGTCATTCAACCAATCACTTCACCCATCCTCTTGATCAGAAGATTCTAGGTTCAACTCCTGGCTGGCTCAAAACTATATTTTCTGGGTCTTCCCAGAAATGACTAAAATAAGTAAAACAGAAATACAACAGCTTATTTTACAAGGTTTCCAAGACTACGAGTGTTGATCGAGGATCAGCCTTTTCAGATCAAGAGGGGAACCATATCAAACGTCTCAAAGTAGGAATTATATTGGGAACGATTTTTTTTTTTTTTTTTTAAACTAGTTGACCAATCAGAAGTCTGAAGCACATAAACAGGATGGGGAAGTGGTGGTGAATGACGTGTGTGTATTGTAGCTCAGTTGGTTTAGCATTAGCATTAGCATTAGCATTTAGCAAAGCCAGGATAGTGGGCTTGATTCCCCTGGGACCACCACGTAGGTAAAAACCTGTCTGACTGCATGAAAGGTTGTTTCTAGGTATTTCAGGATATCCTTATCTCAAACCGACCAATGGTGTTTCAGGATATCTCAATCTGACCAATGGTATTTCAGGATATCCTTATCTCAAACCGACCAATGGTGTTTCAGGATATCCTTATCTCAATCCCACCAGTGGTATTTCAGGATAATTTTTACCTCAATTCAACCAATGGTATTTCAGGATATCCTTATCTCAATCCAACCAATGGTGTTTCAGGATATCTCAATCCAACCAATGGTGTTTCAGGATATCCTTATCTCAATCCAACCAGTGGTATTTCAGGATAAATTTTACCTCAATCCAACCAATGGTGTTTCAGGATATCCTTATCTCAATCCAACCAATGGTATTTCAGGATATCCTTATCTCAATCTGACCAATGGTATTTCAGGATATCCTTATCTCAATCCAACCAATGGTGTTTCAGGATATCCTTATCTCAATCCAACCAATGGTGTTTCAGGATATCCTTATCTCAATCCAACCAATGGTATTTCAGGATATCCTTATCTCAATCCGACCAATGGTGTTTCAGGATATCCTTATCTCAATCCAACCAATGGTGTTTCAGGATATCCTTATCTCAATCCAACCAGTGGTATTTCAGGATAATTTTTACCTCAATCCAACCAATGGTATTTCAGGATATCCTTATCTCAATCTGACCAATGGTGTTTCAGGATATCATTATCTCAATCCAACCAATGGTATTTCAGGATATCCTTATCTCAATCTGACCAATGGTGTTTCAGGATATCCTTATCTCAATCTGACCAATGGTGTTTCAGGATATCCTTATCTCAATCCAACCAATGGTGTTTCAGGATATCCTTATCTCAATCCGACCAATGGTATTTCAGGATATCCTTATCTCAATCCAACCAATGGTGTTTCAGGATATCCTTATCTCAATCCAACCAATGGTGTTTCAGGATATCCTTATCTCAATCCAACCAATGGTGTTTCAGGATATCCTTATCTCAATCCAACCAGTGGTATTTCAGGATAATTTTTACCTCAATCCAACCAATGGTATTTCAGGATATCCTTATCTCAATCTGACCAATGGTGTTTCAGGATATCATTATCTCAATCCAACCAATGGTATTTCAGGATATCCTTATCTCAATCTGACCAATGGTGTTTCAGGATATCCTTATCTCAATCTGACCAATGGTGTTTCAGGATATCCTTATCTCAATCCAACCAATGGTGTTTCAGGATATCCTTATCTCAATCCGACCAATGGTATTTCAGGATATCCTTATCTCAATCCAACCAATGGTGTTTCAGGATATCCTTATCTCAATCCAACCAGTGGTATTTCAGGATAATTTTTACCTCAATCCAACCAATGGTATTTCAGGATATCCTTATCTCAATCTGACCAATGGTGTTTCAGGATATCATTACCTCAATCCGACCAATGGTATTTCAGGATATCCTTATCTCAATCCAACCAATGGTATTTCAGGATATCCTTATCTCAATCCGACCAATGGTATTTCAGGATATCCTTATCTCAATCCGACCAATGGTATTTCATGATAATTTTTACCTCAATCCAACCAATGGTGTTTCAGGATATCCTTATCTCAATCTGACCAATGGTGTTTCAGGATATCATTATCTCAATCCAACCAATGGTATTTCAGGATATCCTTATCTCAATCTGACCAATGGTGTTTCAGGATATCCTTATCTCAATCCGACCAATGGTATTTCAGGATATCCTTATCTCAATCCGACCAATGGTATTTCAGGATATCCTTACCTCAATCTGACCAATGGTGTTTCAGGATATCCTTGCCTCAATCTGACCAATGGTATTTCAGGATATCCTTACCTCAATCCAACCAATGGTATTTCTATCTTTGAAACTTTCAGAATGTTGAAGGTAGTGTGCAGTAGGAGGAGCTAATGTTGTGGTGCTGAAATGTTCACACAGCCTGATGTACAACCTCTTTCTCTCTCTGTCTCTCTCTCTACCTCTCTTTCTCTCTACATCTCTTTCTCATCTCTCTCTCTCGCTATATATATATATATATGTCGTTGAAGTTGGAAGTTTACATACACCTTCGCCAAATACATTTAAACTCAGTTTTTCACAATTTCTGACATTTAATCCTAGTAAAAATTCCCTGTTTTAGGTCAGTTAGGATCACCACTTTATTTTAAGAATGTGAAATGTCAGAATAATAGTAGAGAGAATGATTTATTTCAGCTTTTATTTCTTTCATCACATTCCCAGTGGGTCAGAAGTTTACATACACTCAATTAGTATCTGGTAGCATTGCCTTTAAATTGTTTAACTTGGGTCAAAGGTTTCAGGTAGCCTTTCACAAGCTTCCCACAATAAGTTGGGTGAATTTTGGCCCATTCCTCCTGACAGAGCTGGTGTAACTGAGTCAGGTTTGTAGGCCTCCTTGCTCACACACGCTTTTTCAGTTCTGCCCACAAATATTCTATAGGGTTGAGGTCAGGGCTTTGTGATGACCACTCCAATACCTTGACTTTGTTGTCCTTAAGCCATTTTGACAACTTAGAAGTATGCTTGGGGTCATTGTCCATTTGGAAGATCCATTTGCGACCACGCTTTAACTTCCTGACTGATGTCTTGAAATGTTGAGTCAATATATCCATATAATTTTCCTGCCTCATGATGCCATCTATTTTGTGAAGTGCACCAGTCCCTCCTGCAGCAAAGCATCCACACAACATGATGCTGCCACCCCCGTGCTTCATGGTTGGGATGGTGTTCTTCAGCTTTTCCTCCAAACATAACGATGGTCATTATGGCCAAACAGTTCAATTTTTGTTTCATCAGACCAGAGGACATTTCTCCAAAAAGTACGATCTTTGTCCCCATGTGCAGTTGCAAACCATAGTCTGGCTTTTTTATGGTGGTAATGGAGCAGTGGCTTCTTCCTTGCTGAGTGACCTTTCAGGTTATGTCGATATAGGACTCGTTTTACTGTGGATCTAGATTATTTTTGTACCTGTTTCCTCCAGCATCTTCACAAAGTCCTTTGCTGTTGTTCTGGGATTGATTTACACTTTTCGCACCAAAGTACATTCATCTCTAGGACACAGAACGCGTCTCCTTCCTGAGCGGTATGACGGCTGCGTGGTCCCATGGTGTTTATACTTGCGTACTATTGTATGTACAGATGAACGTGGTACCTTCAGGCGTTTGGAAATTGCTCCCAAGAATGAACCAGACTTGCCAAAACTATAGTTTGTTAATTAACAAGAAATTTGTGGAGTGGTTGAAAAATGAGTTTTAATGACTCCAACCAAAGTGTATGTAAACTTCCAACTTCAACTGTATATGTATGGTGCTGAAATGTTCACACAGCCTGATGTACAACCTCTCCCTATCTCTCTCTGTCTCTGTCTCTGTCTCTCTCTGTCGCTCTCTCTCTCGCTCTCTCTGCCTCTCTCGCTCTCTCTCTCTCTGCCTCTCTCTCTCTCTGTCTCTCTCTCTCTCTCTGCCTCTCTCTCTCTCTCTGCCTCTCTCTCTCTCTCTGCCTCTCTCTCTCTCTCCATATCACTCCATCTCTCACCACATCTCCCCTGTGGTGTAAACTTTGGAATGTGTGAATGGGTCTGAATGACCTGGGAGGATATACTACTGCACACACACACACACACACACACACACACACACACACACACACACACACACACACACACACACACACACACACACACACACACACACACACACACACACACTTTTGTATTGTTATCCTTGTGGGGACCAAAGATTTGATTCCCATTCAAAATCCTATCTTAACCTAACCATAACCTTAACCAAAAAAACTAACTCCTAACCCTAACCCTTAACCTAACCATAACCATAACCAAAAAAACTAACTCCTAACCCTAACCCTTAACCTAACCATAACCTTAACCAAAAAAACTAACTCCTAACCCTAACCCTTAACCTAACCATAACCTTAACCAAAAAAAGGATAGTTAAACAAACAAGTATTCAGACCCCTTGACTTTTTCCACAATTTGTTACGTTACAGACTTATACTAAAGTGGATTAAATCGGGGTTTTTTCCCTCATCGATCTACAACACAATATCCCATAATGACATCACAATACCCCATAATGACATCACAATATCCCATAATGACATCACAATATCCCATAATGACATCACAATATCCCATAATGACATCACAATACCCCATAATGACATCACAATATCCCATAATGACATCACAATACCCCATAATGACATCACAATACCCCATAATGACATCACAATACCCCATAATGACAAAGCAAAAACAGGTATTTAGACATTTTTGATATTTTTTTTTTTTTTTTTTAAGTATTCAGACCCTTTAGTCAGTACTTTGTTGAAGCACCTTTGGCAGCGATTACAGCCTCAAGTCTTCTTGGGTACACCTGTATTTGGGGAGTTTCTCCCATTCTTCTCTGCAGATCCTCTCAAGCTCTGTCAGGTTGGATTGGGAGCGTTGCTGCACGGCTATTTTCAGGTCTCTCCAGAGATGTTTAATCGGGTTCAAATCCGGGCTCTGGCTGGGCCACTCAAGGACAGACTCCTGCGTTGTCTTGGTGCTTAGGGTCATTGTCCTGTTGAAAGGTGAACCTTCGCCCCAGTCTGAGGTTCTGAGCGCTCTGGAGCAGGTTTTCATCAAGGAGCTCTCTGTACTTTGCTCCGTTCATCTTTCCCTCGATCCTGACTAGTCTCCCAGTCCCTGTCGCTGAAAAACATCCCCAAAGGATGATGCCGCCACCACCATGCTTCACTGTAGGGATGGAGCCAGGTTTCCTCCAGACGTGACGCTTGGCATTCAGGCCAAAGAGTTCAATCTTGGTTTCATAAGACCAGAGAACCTTGTTTCTCATGGTCTGAGAGTCTTTAGGTGCCTTTTGGAAGAATCAAAATGGGCTGTCATGTGCCTTTTACTGAGGAGTGGCTTCCGTCTGGCCACTCTTCCATAAAGGCCTGATTGGTGGAGTGCTGCAGAGATGGTTGTCCTTCTGGAAGGTTCTCCCATCTCCAAAGAGGAACTCTGGAGCTCTGTCAGAGTGACCATCAGGTTCTTGGTCCCCTTCTCCCCCGATTGCTCAGTTTGGCCGGGCGGCCAGCTCTAGGAAGAGTCTTGGTGGTTCCAAACTTCTTCCATTTCAGAATGATGGAGGCCACTGTGTTCTTGGGGACCTTCAATGATGCAGAAATGTTTTGGTACCCTTCCCCAGATCTGTGCCTCGACACCATCCTGTCTCTGAGCTCTACAGACAATTCCTTCGACCTCATGGCTTGGTTTTTGCTCTGACATGCACTGCCAACTGTGGGACCTTATATAGACAGGTGTGTGCCTTTCCAAATCATGTCCAATCAATTGAATTTACCCCAGGTGGACTCCAATCAAGTTGTAGAAACATCTCAAGGATGATCAATGGAAACATGAAGCACCTGAAATCAATTTCAAGTCAAGTCTCATAGCAAAGGGTCTGAATACTTATGGAAATAAAGTATTTCAGTTTTTTATTTTAAATAAATTTACAAAAAATGTCTAAAAACTTGTTTTCATTTTGTCATTATGTGGTATTGTGATGTCATTATGGGGTATTGTGATGTCATTATGGGGTATTGTGATGTCATTATGTGGTATTGTGATGTCATTATGGGGTATTGTGATGTCATTATGGGGTATTGTGATGTCATTATGGGGTATTGTGATGTCATTATGGGGTATTGTGATGTCATTATGGGGTATTGTGATGTCATTGTGGGGTATTGTGATGTCATTGTGGGGTATTGTGATGTCATTGTGGGGTATTGTGATGTCATTATGGGGTATTGTGATGTCATTATGGGGTATTGTGATGTTATTATGGGGTATTGTGATGTCATTATGGGGTATTGTGATGTCATTATGGGATGTTGTGATGTCATTATGGGGTATTGTGTTTAGATTAATGAGCATTTTTATTTTATTTTATCTATTTTAGAATAAGGCTGTAAAGTAACAAAATGTGGAAAAAGTCAAGGGGTCTGAAAACTTTCCAAAGACGCTGTATATTTAAGCATTTTGGGCACGACGCAACGCGGAGTGCCTGTATAAAGCCCTTTAACCGTGGTATATTGGTCAATATACCACAAACCCCCCCGAGGTGCCTTATTGCTATTATAAACTGGTTACCAACGTAATCAGAGCAATAGAAATAAATGTTTTGTCATACCTGCGGTATACGGTCCGATATACAACGGCTGTCAGCCAATCAGCATTCAGGGCTGGAACTACCCATTTTATAAATACAAATATAGATACTGTAAATACATTAATATGTACAGAACTTAGAGGTAGGAGGTGCAATGTGTGTGTGTGTGTGTGTGTGTGTGTGTGTGTGTGTGTGTGTGTACTCAGACTCAAGTGTGTGTGTTG